>NC_081451.1:17236092-17239805 GCF_007210705.1 Tigriopus californicus
GGTTCATCTAAATCGTAGAATTGCTAGAAATACTATTGGCAAAAGGTTAAACAGGACAAAGCCTCTGTTCGGTTTTATCCCGGGTTGTGGCACAGGCCATGGAGGCATTTAAACAGGTAGATAATGTCTGAAAGGCCTTGCTCACTTTAGTTTGGATATGTTCCTCGAGCTTTCCATCATTCGCAACAACAATTCCCAGATCTTTGACCGAGGCGACCATCTCTATTGGTTTTTGACAATTATCTGAATAGGTCATACAATCATACCCCCTGATCTAAATCGTTTTGTGAGTCTGGCGTGTTACCATAATTTATTCCCAAAACCAACTACTTGGCATCATCAGCGTACGACGAGATGGACGATATAAGGGGTAATAATGCTTGTAGGGGAGATATGAACAGGGTAAATAGTAGAGGCCCGGGGATGGCACCCTGGGGAACTCCAGAGGCTACGATTTGCGTAATAATATACTCCCAATACTCCTTCTGGAGACCTTGACTTTCCGAGTTGGTTTCGTCTGAAATTCTTTAAGCCACCAATGAATTTTGCTCATTGTCTCGATCTAATACTCCCAATGGGGGAAAGCATAACTATCCATTCCTAATTATACCGCATCAGCGGTGGTGGAGGCTCAAAATCCAACTCATTTCGAAACAGAGCCTGGCGAGCCGTTTGGTAACCGTCTCAGAAATAATCGTGCCAACCACCCACTCATTGGACGGGTCAATTAAGCCACGCCTTGTGGACCCACCTTTTTCCTTGTGCTGTAGGATCTTGATGTCGCCGGTGCCGCGCTCTTTCCACTCTGGCGGATCAGCCGCGGAATCGTAGCGAAACAGTTTGGAACGCATGCGAAACAGCTCATCCTCGTCCTCTTCGCCGGAATTTATGATCACCTGAGCGCGATGATAAGAAACAAACGGATGAGACCTTTCCAGGGATATGTCAATTCTCATTGGTCATTCAGGGTGGGTCGGAAAGATAGATCATCTGGGGTGTACACGGGATTGGGGTGGCTGCTTTTGGGCCTGTATATATCGTGCGAGAAAAGCGTCAGGAACCTTGGGTATTTGATCAAAAGAGGCCATTCAAGTACCTCGGCCCACTATGAACAAAACGAATATGGAGCCACTGGTTGCCCCCCAATCAGCACTGAAATATTTGAACCACCCAGCCCATTCATTATCCCATCTTTTTTTTTTGATACTTCAACGTCTGGTCATTATTGCACGATTGCGGTCTTACTGGCCGCTTTCTGCAACTTTTGGTCAATTCATTTTCGAAGCATGGCCCAATGACCCAAAACCGTTTTTTGTCCTTTTCAACCTGTTCCTAACGTGGGTGTAAAACCTCTGGCGGCTGGAAATGACAATTTAAAGTGGGCTCGGACCCTGTCTTAGGCCGGGCTTTTATACCTCGGGTAGCGTGATAACGGGCGGGTAGTAGGGGTCGTGCTCTTCGGGGTCCGGCGGGGATTCAGCCTCCGGCGCCGCGGGTTTCTCAACGGGCTGGCCGGATCCGGCAGATGGGGCCGGGCTCTGGCCCTCGTCTTTCGTGGGCGACATACTGGAACAAAAAGGAGGGCTTCACCCCATGGATGGACAGGGCCACACACCCACAGACCCACAGGGCCACAGGGCCATGGATTCACGAGTGAGAGACCACGGGGGATATGAAGCCGGACCCTAGGCGGGTCCCATCCTAACCTAGCCTAATCCTGACCTCAGAAACGGGTTGGGAGGCGAATAATCCGCCCTCGGGGTGGGTCGTTGGTCGAAGATGAACGCTATTCTCCGCCCATGAGTGGGCGGTGCCCATTTTTCAAGGGGTGACAAGCTGTTAGAAAGGCTTTGAGGGCTATCAAGATTTGAAAAAAGGCCTTGAAAAAACTCATGGAGGGAGAAAACCGTTGACCTTTTTTTGTCATGCGGGCCGAACACCGCGAGAATATGACAATGAACGAGACTCAGATGCTGGAGACACTCTTGAGGTCTGCCCAGTTTCTACCTAGTACAAACTCCGGCCCCTATTTGAGGCTCTCAAAGACCGACAGACCGGAGATCCGCCCCCTTCCCCTCCCCCTTCCCCGGCCGGCCGGATGACACACGCCGCTAACCAGGTCTTTTTCCCCGGGCCGGCTGCTGGCTGTCAAGTCCGGATGCTCGTTACCTGAGGGCGGGTCAATCAATCACCAGGCACGTAAGTCCAACTCAGTGTGTGTAACGGTCGTTTTTCTAGCTTCTCTAGCTTCTCTAGCTTCTCTAGCTTCTCTAGCTTCTCTCTGGGTGGGTTTTTAGTCCGTTTCAATCATCACAACAAAGCATTGAGCGTGACCATTTCATCCTCTCTTTCAAAAGGGCTGGGCTCCCCCTTCAATGCGCCTCTGTAGTTTTGCATCCAACTACCCACTGGCCTAATGACATCTCACAGGGGCCTGACCCAGGACTTCGAGAAATATGGACTGCGAACGAGTTTTCTCGGCCAATCGGCCTGCTCTGAGTCAAAGTATTTGAAATAAAAAAAACGTAAATCTCTTCAATTAATGGTCGGTCAATTTTATATCATTGACATGCAAAAAAAGTCGATCGTTTCAAAGTTATGTTGCCCAAAGCTTATGTACCTGACCCAGAGCCGGCCGAAAATTCGAATTTTATGTAGTGCTTTTTACTACATAACTTTGAACATGTCTCTTGAGTTCTCTAAGCATAGATTTGGGCTCAAATTTGCCCGCGTTCATCTATTCAACCAGACCTTGTGGTCGTATCAAGTGCTGATTTGGAATAAGATTGTGAGCGGTTTAGGAGATAAGGATATTTTGGCTTCCGTTGACAGTCCACATCTCTAGAAGTCCGTGGCCTGACCAATTATCCCTCTGGTCAAGCCGGAGCCGCGTCACTTTATTCTCAGTCAGGCCATTTTTGGATTCAAATCCCGCTCTATCCCGCCCATCAGGGCTCTGGCCGGCCCGCCCAGCCCCTCCTGATGATAGCCTCGATCTAGTGGCAATAATCCCCTCCCCCCTCCCCCTCCCCCGCCATCAATGGCCGGTTCCCCTTGGTTTAAGGCATGCATGGTCACACTGATCGCCGTCAACACCGTCATCAGGGTAGGTAGGTCAATTTGATTTATTCGGGCCCAGGGCAATCACGGGTTAGCTAAGGATGGATAAACCGCCCCCGCGGTCAGTAGATTCAGGCCCGATTGGAGCAGGCCCAGGCTGGCGCTGATCATTTTCAACTCGTAGGCGTTGACCAAGAAACGACCATACTGGAAAGGAGAAAACCAGGGGGCACCATTAAAAGATGAGGCCATGGACCGGGCATTGTCCAGGGGGGGGGTTGTTGAGCTATCCATTGAGTTGACAGGTCAGTGTGGTTGGGGGTCATTATTTTATCCCAAGGGGAGACCGCCCACAAAATGAGTGCGGGCAATACCGCTACATTGCAAAAAAAACCACGGCCAGCCCGTCCGCTTTGAGGGGCGGGTGCCATGCCCCAGGGTTCGGGTTTGGAATTATTTGCCAAAGGGATTCGTGAGACCTGCGTCGATGGGCCTAAATCAGTGGACTAAGATTATCGTTCGGTCTGGTCCAAGTCATTTGACCAAGATCTTGGGGTCACAGACGTCTTCCAATTGACGCTCGCATTGATTGTTCCCAAGGCGATTGCCCGGACACGTGGCTTGATTTAAAAGCCACCTCTCGCACAATTTCG
>NC_081451.1:17239846-17333570 GCF_007210705.1 Tigriopus californicus
GTGGCTTGATTTAAAAGCCACCTCTCGCACAATTTCGGACGAAATGGTTTTTTAATTTTTTCCATTCCGTGCGTTCAAGGAATGATCGGGCTCACCTAGTTTTCATTCACTGTCAATCATGTGCTTCAAAACGTTAAAAGAGTTTTCCTGGAATGTATGTATTCAGTTAGATATAAGACAACGCCTCGGGGAAAGTTAATAGCCGGGTGAAAAAGGAACCGAAGCGCCCAAAGCACCAAGTGTAAATCATTTTTGGTTCAGCTTACTTATTGAGCATCCTCAGTCTGGAACGATTCAACACGACAAATGTGTTGTAACCATCCCCCATCTGAACCCAAGAAGTAAAGGGGCCTCCGTGACCATTGGGGTCCTATTTATTGCTCTTCATTTTAATCTCGTAGATTGTTTCCCAAGGTATTCGCTCTAATCTGTTAATCACTACATGTCTGAGTGTGAATGTGTGATTACAGTTGCAACTACAATTACTTGACAAGTCTTGTGTTAGATCACAACAGTTCAATGGTTCAACTGTGATAGATTCTCAATCTGTTACATAGAAAACCATAACCATATATGAAGTTATCTATGATCTGTTACTACAGTGACCATATCACAGCGATGGTTTAGGACCAAATGATCAACTGGATAAGAACGAAATGTTGACTTTGAACATGACAATGTCTGCACAATTTGAATAGAGAAGTGTAGTAAATCTTTGAAATTTCATACTAATGCGCCCTCTGGTACTACCATGAAGTAAGTGTCACCACACTTCTTACTGATGACAAAATGTTGGCACTACACATTTTTTTTTGTTCTTTTGAATATTTTGATCACTTGCCATGTAATGTTATCTTTAGCAAATGAATTGTGGACTTTAATGGTTTAAAATAGGTGTTCGAACGTAGCCCTAAGATGGCGGACAATTTTGTCGATGAAAATTTAGAAGCACTGGATGTGCTAAAATCATGGTAGTTCTTGCCGCGATTGTGGCGCAGCCTGGCTAGGTCACACAGCTGAAATCCGACCCGGTACTTAACACATAACATCGCTGAGTAGGCCCAATTTGATTTACATCCAACATCAAAAGTTGTTAATCTCATCATATGTACACAAATAAGCTTACGTTAGTAAATCAAAAAAGAAAATCGTCTATGGAGAATAAATGTCTTACTGAACAGAGCTGAATGACCAGGGTCAGGGATGCGATAGCAGACAAAATTCCACAGATGATGTTGCCCACCAAATGATTCACCGCATGAACTCTGCTTTGTGGCTGGAAACAAAAACAGATACCATGCAACATCTTTTTGTAAGGGCTGTAAAAGAGTCCTGAAATGACGGCGTAGGCCTCACCAATTATTGATTGAAGCAGAGACAACCACTCGAACACTCAAACCACTTACTTTTGTGATATTCAAAATCTACATTCACTGTCTGAGCATTTGAGTTCAGATACATCTAGGGCATTTTGGAGTTAAAACGCATTATAATGCAACCATTCAATCCCAAAATAACTCAGTGTTGGTTGAAAACATCACACCCTATTTTGAATTCAGAAACTAAGTGCGCTTCACATTTCGTTAAATATATATTTTTTTAAGATTGAAGTTTTTTTGGAATCTTTTTAGACATGTCAGTTTTCAATCTGAGTCAAAAATCCTTAATACAATAGAATCATAGTTCTTCCTGATCGTTTTGCGAGCTAGAAACATGCCAAGGTGTGTTTGGGTATTTAGAGATTTGAGGCGTTGTGACCAACTTGTGCACTAAATAACCGATTCCCTTGTATTTGAAAACCAAAAAAAAAAATGATTCAAAGCACTGAGTAGTGTATGAGGGCCCCTATTTCCAACGTCAGACAGCCCAAACGAAATGTGGAAGAGGCACGGTAGATTGCAAAATAAACTTCGCTTAACATGCCATAAGGCAATTTCTTTTGCGGACATTGTATGACATACATAAGATTTTGATACTATTCAATACAACACTTGGACCAGTAAAAAAAAGTGCAGAGCGTAACACAGGTTTCTTGTATAGAGTAGAAAGAGTTTTGAGGGTTCGCCGAAAAAATGACCGTAGCGCCACCTAAGAATGAACAACCTGGTGTTTTCGTACTCCCAAGTAGCTTCGAAAAAATGTTTTCAAACCATGTGTAGACATGCTTTGCCTTTTCTTACCCTATTACACTGTACGTAATCCATCAGAGAGCGATATTGTTATTGTATTAGATTGAAGTTTGCCAGTAAAGTAACTGCATCAAGATGATAATGGGGCAGGTCGGATATAAGACCGGAATGTGCATACAATCGAAATAGGACCTGTGGACTTGCGCTGTTTTGTTTTAAGAGCACTACTCCCTTTTGGGAGAGGATGTTGTTGATGATAATAAATCTGATCCTTTTCCACAGTTGAAATAGCGTGCATCCGAGAAGAAAATTGAAGCAAAAAAGAAATGTTTTGTGAACATTGGTAAAAAAAAAAAAAATAGAAATACGCAAATCACATGGAATGGGGCTCGTCCATACTAGTATCTTATGATAGGAATATGTATTGATCATCGAGACTCTAAGGCTCATATCAGTCATTGACCCTTAACAGCCGACCTGACTAACCGTCAGTTAAAATAAAGATTGCTAGGACCACGTCTCACCAAAGAAAAAAAATCCGCAATGACGAGGCTAGAGGTCAAGATGAAACTCGAGCTGAAGATGATGAGAAAGGCCAGCTCCGAATGAAAGAGATTGTTCCTCCAAGTGCCCTTGTAGTAGCTAAAGTTGTACCCGATCACGGATATGTTGATTGCCCCTGAAATGTATACGCCATTTTAACGACTTAGAACATGAACTAAGAGACTGTTAAGAACGGAAGTTCGTTGGAGTCGTTTGAACAGGTGTCCTCCGTTGAGGTTGTTTCAATTTTGGGGGGAAAAGAAATAGACTTGTCATCGAAGAGAGTTTATCTTGAACAGTCGAAAAATGTTTGTAATGCTGCTGTTTGACTTACCTCACCAATGGGACCAATTAATTTGTACTGACCCAAAATCAACGTGATGACACTAAGGACCAGCTCTCGTGTTCCAACCCCCAAAATATTCGATTCAGCTCTCCTAGGTGAGGGAGCCATGTTCACAATCAGATGGATGCTCTTAAAAAAGCTATGCTTCACACTCTAGTTGGTTGTTTCCGTTTCGTTTTCAGAGTGTTTCGAACGTGAGCCCGTTTTGCCTCGACATCCGGTGTTAAGAAGAAGATTCATGTCTCAAAAAGGTCCGAGGGTCTTGAAAACATTCAATGAGGCAGAAAGAAGGTGGAGGGCGAACTCGGAATTTCCGCTTGGAATTGACAATGAGTTCAGCAAATGCTTCAAAAGAGGTTACTAGTAGTGCTGGGGCGAGTCCGGACTCGAGTCCGAGTGCACTCGAGTCTTTTACTTGATTTTGGAGAAAATGGCCGGACTCGTCAACACAAAATTGTTCATTGTTTCTTAGAATTACGCAATTTGTTTTTTTGTTTTTGCTCTGGTATCTGATGGTCTGACTGAGAGTTACAAAACGTTAGAGTTTGGGATCTTTAGTGACTGAAAGTGCAATGTGGGCTTGGAGCCAAACATGCTCAACAAAGTTGGTCCTTATATTGTCTTCCCTGTTTCTCCAAGCTATGTAACTTCCCTTGGGGGACTCCCTTGTCCTACTCAGTCCATAAATTCAAAGGAAAACAATTTTACGTTTTGAAGAACATCAATGTTGGACTCAGAATACTAAAACTCATTCGTTGATCACACTGGATGGAAATTAGGAAAAAAATTCGTCCGAAATTGTGTCAAGTTTGGCTTTTTAAACAAGCCACATTTCAAGAGCTTTGAACGGTAGATGGCGATGGCTTTTGAAGCTGATGACACCAACTTGAAAACGTTTACTGCATGCTGTTAATCAAAAAGAATATTATTGGAAAGATTTTTGGAAACCCCCCAACAGCCCCCCCAAAATCAGTGTACGTGAATGTAATAGTTGGATTCTTTTTTTTATCACAGGCGTTACCTTTGTTGCGAAATAAAAGCTTGAGTAAGATGAATACCCCATTGTTTTTTTCATAACCGTTTCTTTTTTGAAAAAGTGACAATCGCTTCATCGCCAACTATTAAAAGGAAAAAACCGTCCTTCAATTGGGAAAAAGAATTGCCTTACGGTGCCACTTTGTTGCTGAGTTAGTCTTGGCAAGAAAAATTGATTTAGCATGTCCTCAAAAGTACATTGACACATTTCGCCAAAAACATGGAATAACTTAAAGATGAGTCGAATCAGTGGAGAAAAAAAAGTCTGTGTTTATTCAAGACTTTTCCGTCCACTCTGCTGACAAATCACGAAAGTTTGTGTGTAGGGATACTATGGCCATTAATGGGAAAGATATCCGATTAAAGTGATATGGTAAAAGAAAGAAAAATGCAAGTTTTGAAATCGTATATTGTCCAATTTTAAGGTTCCACATGCTGCCATTCCAACCATCTTGAGTGCGTGAAACATGAGTGAAACAAAAACTGGACCAGTTTTTTAACGCTTCATTTTCCAAGATTTTCTTCTCACAGATGAACATCAATTCTCTATCAAGATTGTTAGCATATCAATACTGGGACTCTAACGCTAGAGAGCTCTCAATTTGTACCCTAAACAGAGCATTATTTGTTCCCCCCCCCCAAAAAATACGTCGCCACTTTCGTTTCAGTTAAGGTCGAAAAAAGAAACCTAATAACTTCACCTTCGGTTAAGTACACCTTAAGCACCATACCTCAGAAGTAACAATCAATTCTAAAGTTAGTTATCCATTCACCGGTCCTCAATCACGATAACGACAGCAACTTTGTTGAAGATAAGGACCACGTCTCTTATCGCAATCCGCGCCTTCAGTGCTCGTTCAGCTGCCAACGAGAATAGCAATAGGCCTCTGTCATCTGCTTCAAATCGGTCTTGTTATTGTCACAGGTGTCTTGACCGGTCCATGGATTGGCGTTGGCGCGCCCAAAGGGCGTGGCTCGTCACCAAGCGATCTCTGCCACGGTGGGGGTGGTGTCAAAAGAGAGGATTGGCCACTCTTTTGATTGTGGTGGCTTTGTGTGGATTGCTTGGAAAGCTCCTTTTCAGCGCCAAGATCATTTGCTCAAATCGAACCAATGAGCGGCACATAAGTAAATCAGTCAGATGGGTTTCCAACTCTTTCTTATGAAAAATGGACAACAGTTCAAAAAGATAATATCGATTTCCTTTTTGGCTCGTTTTCAGGGAATCTCTGTGATAAATACACTTCCGGCGAAATTCTGGGAGACCTGTGTCCGGATTTCTGTCAAGACCCACCTCAACTTGTTGTTGAATCCTGCCAAACCCAGCATTTCGGCAAGGAAGTTGTTTTCGAAGCCAAATGGAAGGGTTCCATTCCAGTAAGAAATGCTACATCAACTTTTAAGCCGTATGTGTACAGGATACCTCCAATACTTAACACCAAAATTACTAGGCAAAGAATACTAACATCTCGATGGGCCAATATTTTCTCTAAAAAACATTCTTGAACTGAACTAACATCCTGACGAAGTGTTGTGGAAGTAGGTTGATTCTTTAGGAACTGTAATAGTCCTGACTTGGGAAATGCCTCCAGGCCCAAAGTTCTTCATTCGGAAAGCATCACTTTGTATGTATGAGCCCATTGGAAGATGAAAGCCCTTCAAATAGAAACGTGTAAAGTACCGGATCGAATTTCAGCTGTGCGAGCTAGTCAGGCTGCGCCACAATCGTAGCAAGAACTACCATAATTTTAGAGCATTCAGTGCTTCTAAATTTTCATTGACAAAATTGTTCACCATCTTAGCAAATTGGCCGACAATTATTTGGAATCATTTAAGTCCAGATTCATTTGCTAAAGATGGCAATACATGGTAATGGACAAAAATAGCCGAAATCACGAAAAAACTATTTGGTGCCAACTTGTTGTCATAAGTAAGAAGTATGGTGACACTTCCTGCATGGTAGAACCAGAGGGCGCACTAGCATGAAACCCAAAACTTTACACGTCTCTATAGGGTACGGATCCGTAAGGGGCGCCATTGGGCAGGGCGGGGTTTGAATCTAAATAGGATAATGAAATTCACGTCACATGATTGACGAGCTATGGGCTCGTGAGGAAGCTATGTTTGAAGTGAGAACAAAAAAAAGGTCTCGATGATGCCCAATTATATTCCTAACAGATGACTTTGTGCTCACGTTCATCCTTAAAGCCCAACCCTTAAACCCTGGCAAATTTGGCTGTCTTCCCTAATGTCAGGGTTCATTGTTTAAGCTTTAAGGCCAGACTCGAAAACAAAACCATCAATTCCCAACATAATTTGGGGTCATTTTCGATTGTTCTTCTTCCAAACATAGTTTCGGTAGCACATTACTGCTCATAATCATGTGACTTTTTGTTTCAACTAAATGAGTAGTTGTTTAAGTTTTGGACGTTAGAAAGACAATTAAGATTCATCAGATGGGTTTCGGAATATCGCTCAAAGTAAATATTAGAGCATGGAAGAAGTGTATCAGAAGCTAAATTGAAAGTTTAAGTGTGCTTTTTTCCTCAAAAATGATAACATTTATCAACCTTCAAAAACTGCAATACAATTTAATTGGGCACAAAAATGCTTTGGATGTATCAATAAACAATATTCAAAGTATTAGATATATCTTGTTCACATCTTTAGTTTCATTTTGTTGCCTTTTTTTTATTGGTGCCATTATGTTTATTCCGAGAGACATTGATAAATGAAAAATGGGGCCAAAATCCCCCCATTTCCCAGCCTAGCCTGACAAGTTGACCCTTGTCGTCTTGTATCTAGTGACGTCATACCCACAGCTGAAGCCTTCCAAGTGTCCAACCCTTGTATTTGAAGCACTTTGATCAATTAGTTGAATTCCTTTGATTGATAAGACACATTTTGTCAGTAGCCGAATATTTAATGCTTGAACCAAAAGCATTGTTTTGGCGTATTTCTTAAACAAATGCTAAAATCTGGACACTCTCATTTGAAACTACCCAGTACAATAGAACAGTCTGCTCACAGCCCGTATTCCTCCAGGTATTTGTCAAGAGCTTATCTGCAGATCACAGTCAATCCGAAGAGCTCCAGCCTGTTTTCACCGTTGGATCCAATGGGGAAAAATTGTTTCCAGATGTCCCGGACTTTGACTTCATGGTGGAAAAATTTCTGGAAGACAATTACGGCCTTCCTACTCAAGGTATGTTGAGGAACCAAATATACCTGCATACCATTGGCCTTTGAGTATAATAAAACAAGCAAGTTTGTACCCATTTATAAAAGAAAGAATACGGAACAATTACATTAAACTGTGGCCGTAAGAATTTTCGACGAGGTGACGCCTTCAGTTCAATGAAATCACAATATCTTATTATCATTAATATAATGATGGTGCGTTGGATGGCCTTTGATAATATTTTCATCTTCTTCCTGTGCTTTACGTTTTATCATAGTTCATATCTATGTACGACATGTTGCTAGTAGATTGAAATATCTTTTCGTTCATGCTTTTCAAAGGAAATCTCATGGAACGATTGTGGAACCTCCCTTTGGCTGATGAGGCCAATGACGAGGTCTACATTCACAAAGCCATGGTCACGCTTTGGGCATTGGTTCAGGACAGCGAATACGTGTTTTCTCAACTGTACAAGCATCTGGACGTGTTCCCTGAAGTCTATGGAACTTGTGGCTCGTTCTACATCGTTGAAAAGGTGATCCATAGGTTTAGGTGGTTTTTACCAATATACTCATTTTAGCAGCTGATGCTTGGAGGTCATTTCCTAATGACCAACATGGTATTCTCCTTTTTGGCACTAAAATGGGCCACGTAGGTGTAAGCTCGCCTGCCAATTTGCTCCCGGAGTTAAGGCTGATTTGGCTTTTTGGCTTTAACCCATTGGCCGAGGCAGGGGGATTTGTGATTAAAAACTCTTTTTCATATTTTGCAATATTATGACGTGTTGTGCTCAAATGCCCAAGAAAAGTCATATACCTCAACTTTTCAAACGATTGTATGAAATATGAGAAATATGTGATCGAAATATTTACCACTCTGGGAATTTCGTGGATGGGCCTTGTAGATCACAATAAAATAAGTATGGAAAATAGAATGAAAGTGCCGTCTAACTCCAAATGAAACCACCTGACTCTCCAAGGAATTGTCGGGAAAATTGTAGCAACCATATGCATTCATTCATGACAAATTGGTATGAAACGTGGATGCTCCAAGGCTTCAACTCAGCTCAATGGAACTCTGAAGCTCCACTTTGTAAATGATTCGTGTTGTAACCGTAAAATTGAACTAAAAACCCTTGTATCAAATATCTCTTGTTCGAATTTGTACTTTGTTGAAGTATGGCATTTCAAGAGGCTGGGGCACTTGTTCCAGCCAATTCGAAGAGAATATCCATAGAAAACGACCTCCCAAAAAAAACGAGGTTGCGTGAAATGAGTCAAATAGTTGACTGATTTTCGGTCTTTTTTAAAGGTTGAGCGCTTACCAAAGATAAGTTATTTTGGCCAACCTTCATTTGCGGATTGGTCCCGAAAGGTTGAGCTGGCCATTAAATTATTGGACCTCGTTGAAGAGCTGGATGCTTTGTTTGACGAGCCTGCCTTCATCTGTGACGTCAAATTGGAACATTTTGGTATGTCGAATAGCCAAAGAATGAAATTGTTGGACGTCGATGGCTTGCACCTGAAACCCCTAGCAGGTAAGAACCAATATTTCTAAATATCATCTTGCCTTGCTTCTTGCAAATGTTTCACAAACATGCTTGATCTTTTTAACTTTGGTTGGGACTTTTCGATTTTTGTGTTTCACTTCATGTTCCACTTGTTAAGGAATCATTGCTTCAATTTTGTACAACTCATTCGGATTACAATTTAGTCAAAAAACAATTGACCAACTGAAAGTAATCATATGAATGGAAAATGCGAACTCATTAATTTTCTTTTAAATGAAAGTTTCGAAATGTCGCAGAAATATCCAGTCACGTATTTTCGGTTGATATTTTTGGTTAAGGGTGTGTTCATCTGGAAATTAGAACAGAAATCAAATTTGGCAATTTTTTGACTTCATTGGTCATTTTCACACCGTACCATATGACTGCTAGAGATTGAGAGGAAACTTCGTACTGCTGACTAGTGATTGTTATTTTTTCAATTTTTTTAACGGTTTGTAGCTAGTTTGTATTTGCAAATCAATACTGATTCATTAAAGCAACACCTCTTGGCCGGTCATTCTCCTATGAAAACGTCTTCAAAAAGGTGCCAAAGTTGCGTGAGATGAGCGTTATAGCTCCTCCGCTGAAACATGTGTTCAAATTTGATCACCTGTTTTTCATTTAAATTGCTATCAAATGGAAATTGCTTTCAAATTTCTTTTAGAGCAAATTGTCGGAGGCGAGGTTAAATGTTCCACCCATTCCGAGTGCAATTACTTCGATTGCCGAGGCCGTTGTGATCTCATTGAGGGGAAATGTGTCAACGAGATCACCAACAACAACGTCCAGATGATCTGCGAGGACATTCTGCTTGGAGGCGGTACAACCTCCTTGGGCGTACCTAGTCCGGGTCTTTTATCTTCCAAGCATATGCACTCCAAGCTCCGGAGCCATTTGAAGCAATGTGCCAACCCAAGTGGTGCCAAAGATGGAACCCGAATTGGAGCTGAGGCGAAATTGCGTACCGAATTGTATCGAATGCTCAAAGAGATCAGTAATGTCGCGTCGAAAATGAAAATCCAATCATGACAATAAATGGAGGTCATAAATTGTTAAATGTAGAACACACGATTTATGAGGAGGCAGCAGATCAACTTGCCATGAGTCCTTGACATCCGATCAATCGCGATGGACACGGCGAGGGAATAACTTGAATAGCTTGATATAATTGATACTTGAGAGCAAGCGCAAACGAGCATGATTCGGACGTTTTTTTGCTTAGAACTTTGCCTCATTTGCTCAAGGTAGATTCATATTTGTTATGAAAAAAAGTCTATCATAAAGAGAAAAGTCATTTTTCAGTTCTGTTCTTGGACGTGGACCAGACGTAACTCCAAAACGATCCTTCAATTTTCCCCTGGAGGAACAAAACCAACCAGAGGAGGTTATTTCAAGGTTCAAAAGACAAGGTAAACCTGTTCCCATATTCAAGACCAAAACAGAGTTGCCAAATTCTGTTTTTTTTCCTTGGTAGCCAATGATTACTACTATCCTGATGCCGATGACGAAGAGGGCTCCAATCGGGTCAACTTCAATTCGGCCAAGGGCAACTCTCAAGCTATCAATTCAGGCAGAGGGGACGCCAATTCCATAGCCAACGTCGTTTCCAATCAGAACAATCATCCTCGAAGGTATTTTGGAGGCCATAACCCTTTTTCCGGGTTCGGCAGGGGATTCAACGGGTTCAATGCAAATACTGCGGAAGGGAATTCTCAAGCAATTAATCATGGTTATGGGGATGCCAACTCGGCAGCCAATGTGGTGGCCAACCAATTTGGACGCAACAGATATGCTAACAGAGGAGCCCTCCGAGAAGATGGCGATGGGGATGAGGGACAAATTGGAGGTCGCAACTTCAATTCTGCCATTGGCAACTCCCAAGCCATCAACAATGGATATGGGGACGCCAATTCTATTGCCAACGTAGGGTCCAATCAGAACAACTTTGGATATCCCAGACGACGACCATATCCGGGTGGGAGAGGAAGTGGTGGGAGCCGGGGTCCAAGGGGAGGAGGATACATCCCACCCACAACAAGAATAGGAACAATTGGAGGGGGAAGAGGGGGAGGGGGTGCGGCTTTCATAGATAAAAGGGGTACTCTGGGGGCATTTGGTGGTGGTGGTGGTGGTGGTAATGGCAGAGGAGGGGGAAGCAGAGGTGGATCATGGGGTGTTGGAGGGGGAGGGGGTGCAACATTGATTGGTGCTGGGGGCATTGGTGCAGCTGGGGATGGGGGTGCATACGGCAGGGGCAGAGGATGGGTAGCTGGTGGGCGAGGGGGGTCTCCTGGTTTTGCAGGTAGAGGGGGAGGACGGGCTAGTAGTGGAGGGAGAAGAGTGCCAACTTTAACCAGAGGAGGAGGAGGTGCAGCGATGGCTGGCCAAGGTGGTGTGGCTGCAATTGGTGGTGGAGGAGGCGGTGAGGGTAACAACAAATTGGAACTGGATTGGCCTTTTGGGCCCGTCTTCAACAGCAACTCTGCCATTGGAAACTCGCAAGCCATCAATCACGGTATAGGTCATGCCAATTCTGCCACCAATGTGGTGGCAAACAGCAACCGCTTGCTGGAAACTGGAGAGGATGAATATGGGTCAGACTATTCGGAGAGCTCTGGTCTCGCAATTGTTACGGACGAGAATGGTGGCGACAGAGGAGCCATTGCTTTCAGGTCCGGCTACCCGGGGCAAAGTCCCTTAGATTACCAATATTATGCCAAATAACCTCAACACTATATTCAAATATGTCTAATGTATAAGTATTGTTCTGATCTTGGTTTGATATGTGGTCGATCTTGCCCTTACTTACCATTTCGCATTAGTTATACATTGGTCTCGTCTCATTGAAATCTAATTTTCTGTCCTCAATCCAATGTCCTGTCGATACGCCCCTGCACACTGACACTGTAATTGCACAATTTCCAGCAGGCCCTCAATAAACTTTCGTGGAACAAGGGAAGGTGAGGAGTGCCGCTATTAAGAAGGGAAGTGCAAGAGGCAATCACTATTGGAACAATTGCAATGTTAAGAGGGAAAGGTGTAGGTTTTAATGTACCGTATTCTTGCATGCTTATGGAAGTAAAACGTTTCTAGTTAATATGACTAGGTAACGTAAGAGCCCCGAGACAACGTTGCTGCGGTTTCCTCCGGTAGCCCAATGACAAAGCTCCACTACTTTTTTCAGTGCCAAACTGAGGTATGAAGTGACTGGAACTCTAGCTCTTAGCAGAGGGGCCGGTTCAGAACTGGGGCAATTCTTTTAGAAGGGTGTTACAAGTCCATCAATGTTTTCCACGACAAAGAGATGGCGAAGACATTTGTTCCCAACGTTATTTTTTTAAATGAGATTTTTTTTTTGTACAGTATTGTTCTTATATTTCTTAAATTATGCCTCGTACAAAAACAAGGTCGACACATTTTTGATAATGAGCATAATCTCCATTTTAATCTTTATTTTAATACTGAAAACGAATATACATCAAAAGCCATTCTTGACGCACGAGATCAGAGTACCGCACGAATAAAAAAAAATATATCAGGTTTTTACAACAATGAAGTGTAAGAAATACATGTTTCTCAGTTCTGAGCTGAAGTTGGGTGCTCCGAAAATTCCTAAGCAAATTTTGGGTTAATCTGTTATGAAAAGTAACAGAAGACATTCAATATCTTAAAAGCCGAGAAAGAAACGCATTTCTCGTTGCTTTAGATTCTTCTCTAATCTTCGCTTCTCTAACTTTCAAGTATCTGCTCTTCTTTAGGTCCCTGTTTCACTTAGGAAAACATAAAAATGAGCGCATGAAAAAAAAACATAGTGCTGCTAGATCAAAATTCTTGAGTAGCTCACGGATAAGTAAAATGGCTCATCAAAATTTAAATAGGCGCACCTAACCTCAGTAGGGCACACCAAGTTATAATGGGATATATCGCACACTCAAGAATCGAGAAGCACAGAAAGTTCAGCCTAAAGGACACCTCGCAAATACTTTGGCAAGCCAAACCTCAAGGAGTTAACTAATTCATTTTAGAAAGAAAAACTATATTGTTATCATTTCAGCCCATGAAATGAAGACTTGCTTGTATTTTGCCTTCAGTGTGCCAATTCATATCTTTGTTGTGCCGGTTTTTTTTTTCCTTTTTGGCGTGCAATCACCCATTTTTACAAGTCATATCATACTAAATGTATTATAATCGCTTTTTTTTGTACGCGATAAATACTAATGTTTTTGTGGTGACCTGTATTCTTTTTGTTTGACCATTATATATTTTTCCATATTTCACAAAACCAAAATATGTCTTGTTTTCTTACAATTAAGAGCACGTGAAATAAGTAGAGTTCGGAATGATGGGTAAAATTTGAAAAGGCCTGCTTTAGGGTTTATTCAGCGACCGCACTTCTCCATAATATCTCCTTTCGATTTGGACACATCATAATTAATATTTACATTCTAGCTCTCTCTATGGAAAGGAAGCTTCCTTCGTGCTTGGTGGTTCCCGCTTAGTTTCTTTTTCATTTTCATGTACTGTAGAGTTGGATTTGCTATTGAAAATGCGGATTTGCGTGGATTCGACAATGACATTATTGCAACTGAACATGCCAATCTGTCTATTAAGGTGGATGGAACAAATTTCGCACACTTTGGAGCTCCACATCATAAGAGTAAAACACAGAAGGAAAAGAGAGAGAGAGAGAGAGAGAGAGAGAGAGAGAGCTCGTAAAAACACAACAATGCCATGGTTATTGGCAAGCCTCAGGTTTTGAAGCCAAATGACACTGTCAAATCTTACCTGATGAGAATGAAGGCACATGTACTGAGCGCAATGGCCATTCTTCAGTCGAACCCTTGGTGTGGGGTGGGCAAAAGATTGAACAGTCGCATACAATATGAACCATGTTCCACTCTAGTGGTGTGGGGGCTATTCCAAGGAGCTCTTCAGTGTTTTGTGATTTGTCGGTGGTTGGTCCTGTCGTTCCACCTTGTCTCCATTGAAGAAGGTTGCCTTGAGTGGCCTGATCCCAAGTTCGTTTCGTTCCAATGTTCCTTGATGGTGCCATGTCTTCCCCCTCAGCCAGTTCCATTGCCAACGAGATTCGAGCAAGAAGGAGACCTCCTCGCCGACCTAGAATATAGTAGCAGGAGATTTTCACTTGGGACTTTGACAATTCCAAAAACACTGGCGTGTGCCTTCTCAAGCTTTAACAACCACAGCTTTGGAGGTAAGCTCATTTTCTGTAGAGGCACTTAAGAACTTGAAAAATCTCCATTGTCTATATGTGTTCCTGTACGTACAGAAATGATAAATAGACATTGAACCCCGCAAAAATATAGCTCAGCCAAACACGTCAAGGTGTCTTAGAGTAACAGACAAAGTAGTCAGAGAAGCATTACGTCACCAGTAATACAATGGTCAACACCAATAGAATATGGATTATGGAAGACCAAGGCCTTAAAAGACCCTTGAGAGGCTTGTATTCAGCACGTTCATGGCCTTCATTGGTCGATTTTAAGCTGGCGTGTTTGGTGGGCTCCATTGGGTCAAGTTGTCACATTCATAGCTTATTTCATGACCACCGCCATTGTGAAACCAAGTCAAGGTTACCTTCTCTCTCTCTCTCCTAGCGTGAACAATAGACCATGGTAGAGTCCAAAAATGAAAGACCACACGCGTTTCAAGATAGAAACAAAATATCATTTACAAAGCTAAAGAGTTGCATTGGATGATGGTCAATAAATTGAAAGGGGTATAGGGACATCAAAGCAGGAAAGAAGATGACGTCACCATCGAATTTTGAGAGCTCATTTGTGCTTTGGAGGCTTGATAGTTCTTTGTCATGGAATTGAATTGGAGTCCCTATTCGTTTTTTTTTCATTAAAAGAATGGTTCATGATGAATTGCAGTTTAATACATTGTCACAGTTATGCTTATTAACATGCTTAAGAAATACTTAATACCGAAAAAAGCGATCTTTGGAGGCAATTTTAGAAGTTTCTATTTTGTAAAAAATTCTCTGAAACTTAGAAAAGTTTTTGATCTAATATTACGCATTGTACCCTTTTTTAGTACCTCTACTCTATCGAAAAATACAACAGTGAGTGACCTCCCAAAATTTGTGCTGAAATCATCAGGAAGCTGCTTCTTAAAAGAGTCAATATGGCAAAGTTTTTCTTCGCTTACAATTTCGTGAACATTGACTTACCCCTTGTCAACCTTAAGAGAATCATTGAACCCACGACAAATTTGTCGCAGGTTGAATTTGTGAAATGTCCGTATTTGGGTCTGATTTGGACACTTTCTATCCACTTAAACTATACGTACAGTGATTGCATTTTGTCACATTCACAACGCTTATGAACAAGTCAAGAACTTCAAATTTATATGTCTGGTAAATAATTGAAACAAATTTGCTAGCTTTCTTCGAAATTTGCACTTAAAAAAAATTGAAATTCAATTCGTTTGGGCTCACATTTTGGGAGCAAATGCTCATTTACAATGACTTTAATTGAAGGAGCACGCATAAAGATGATTTTTTTTAATTTAACATTTTTAATAGTGGGTTAACAACACAAACAGAGTCATTAACGACAGACGGTCCACAATCAATGAAATGTTGACGCAAAATGAGCGGGTGACATCAATGTCTTCTTATGTGCAATGAAGTTGTCGTTCCAATAACCATATTACAAAAAATCTATGAAATTTTGTGCGAAGAGAGTAGCACAGTATTTTGTATTTTAAGTGCCTAATCTCTCATTAGTGGTCTCTAGACCGATCGACAACCAAGTTTTCCGAGAGGATAGCAAAGGGGGAGGGCAGGAAATAAGATTCATGGTTTTTGAGGTGGGCCCTCCTTCTTCTCTCGTTCTTTTTTCTTCTCCTATTTTTGTTATGTACTACTACTTCAAATGCACCTTCTTAAGTCTCGAGAGTTGGTGCCATGATATTAAGTGAGTGGTCCAAATTCTCGTCTCCACTGCTTGAATGAGCAAAGTATCGAGGCCAACAACAATACTCTTTCGACCACTGTAGTTGAAGAAAAGGATAATAAATATGCATTTCAAGGATCAAACAAAACCATCAATGCTTCCCAGGCACATTTTTTTCGACGAGGAACTTGGATCGCAAGGACCACAGGAAAGACAACTGGAAAGTGGCACACAGGCTTTGTTTGCATTTGGGAATTATGGACCTTGACAAAAGCTTGATCGGAGTGAAAACTTTTTCTCGAGACTTTCCTCAAGCCTCAATTGCCTTTCTTGGTTGGTTGGTTGGTTAGGTGTTGTCACTGATTCGGTCTTGCATACCAACCAACCAACAAAGCAACCATTCTTTTCTTAATCCCTCGAGATTTTGGCGCAAAACTTCCAGAATGGTCCCCGACGGAGGCCGATCTCAAGTAAATGTCAGTACCTGAGATGGTGCTTCTGTAAGTGCAAGTTGGCCCGAATTCGTACTTTCCCTTGTAATTGCACCATTCGAGTGAGACGCAACGTATGCTCTTAACCCGGATCTTGCTTTGGCACAGTTGTCGACAAAAATATCACGGTGCCAATTCGAGCAAAACAAGTCAATTTTAAAATTGACACCGAAGGTGACCATTTTTAGATGGGCTCGGGAGCTTCGAAAATATATCATTTTCCATGGGTGACCAATTTTGCTTTTGCCCATTTTTTTTAGCAAAGTCATGTTAGGATAAAGATTCCTTTGTCGTTAATCTTAGCAACTCTTTTTTTTTTGATAAATGATCAATAAATGAAAGAAGCGACAATCTCTTGTGAAATCCAGTATAGGGGCAATTTGGAGTTTTTTTTTGCATTCGGACAAGCATCACGTTTACAGTACTTAAGGGAGAAGTGATGACATTGGTTTGAAGTTTATGGTCTGGACTGAACGATTTTTCCTTCTGGCCCAGAGTATGATGCAAATATGATTCTAATTGTTGTTGATTCTGAATCTGCAACCAAAATGTCACCTTGTAGTAACATTTTTTGACAAAATTTTTGACTGGAACATCTGAAACTTTGACCTTGAAAATGACAACTTCCGTTCAGTGTGGCAATCGGCTAACCTGCTGATTGTTGGGTGCTCCCCTTGATTCGTTTTCCAACTCTTGTTGAATTCATACGCCATGATATTATCAAAATGAGAATCTACGGAAACCATTTGACATAAATCCGAATTTCAGAACTGGTTGATACACATGATGAAAACATTGTATCAGCACAAAATTGCAAGTTTGTGGTCTCATTTGATCCAATAGGTGATACCAAAACAGACTCAAGTAGTTTTTGATATGATGTAATTAAAAAAGTACATATGAATCTTGAAAGTTTCTTTAGAAATTGGTTTTGGCCTCTGATTTGAGAAAGTTGGTCAGAATTTATTTATTTTTAGTTTTTTTTTAAATTGTTCATTTCAAAGTTGTTAAGATGTCATGAACACAGAACAAGTTTTTCATTGTTCTCACGTCCATGTATGCTTTTTTAACTTTGTTTGTTTGTTTATTCAGAGTCAGATGGCAGCTCTGTCGCTCAGCCTGCCAGATGATGATGAGTATCCCATTATATGGGTTTTCTCTTTATAACTATTGTCATATGGCTGTTACCAGACATACCACCACTAGTAAATTGAGCCAATTGGGGCCAACTGTTCCTGAATCCCATTTGTGATCACCTGAGGATATGTTATTTGCCAGACTTCATGTGGATTTTTAAAACAGTGTTTGCTACACTTTAGTCGCATCATAGTTTGCACAAATTTAAGCTTCCTTACTTAACTTGCTAGGTTAGAGCAAAAGTGTGATCAGAGCAGCTTTCTAAACCAAATCTGGTAAATGTTTTTTTAAGACACTTTCTGGCCTTGAATTGCCCGCTTTGACTTTTTCCATTTATTGTTGGAAAACCACAACAAGCCACGTAACTCTCCATGTCACAACCTGATTCCAAACAGTTATGACCTGCTGGAACCAGAAAAAGTAGATGTTGAGCTTTTGTAAAGTCAATTAAAGACACAGAGGACATGATTTGCTCTTCAAACATATCATTTTGGAGTTTTGCCAAAGACAGCTTGGTGAAAGTAGTGATTACCATATACAACTGTTGTGGCCAGTTGTTGGCAACAAACACTCAAAAACAGGCTACATCTGCAGTTCAGGATGAAATGTTTGTGATGATTTAGATCAGATACATTTTAGATATTTTATCATTGCTATAGCCGCACAAGTCATCTACTCTTAGACTGCCTCACAGCCCAGACCTTGGAAATTGGTTGTCAGATTAGGGTGTAACACAAATGATGTACAAATTACCAGCATCAAATATTTTTTGTTTATTGGAATAAGGACCAAGATTCTCCATGGTTGATGTGAATCAATGATGAATCACTTCAAAATGCTAACAACTTTGACACAATGACGATAGCTGTTTTAGGTCTTTGGACTCAAAAAAGGCTTGTCCAATACGTAATATCACCGTGCGTATGCAAGCCATACAAATGATCCTTTACAACACAGCAACATTATGAGCTGAGTTCAATCGTTTTAATGTATACTTTTATTAAGCAAATAAGAACACCCTTCATTGGCATCAGCTTCAATCCATCACCTGACTCCTGAAGAACAAACAAATGTACAAACAAACAACAACAAAAAATGGCATTTCATCATCACTTGAGCTTGATAGCGCTTGTAAAATTTGGCGCTTGGCACTTTTTAACATGTCATAAGTTTACAAATATGAGCTTTAGCACTAAAAAGGCCAGATATTTCTTTCTTACTTTCAATTTTTTTGGCAGCCCTGAAAAGAAACTGTATTCAAGGATGTCTAAGACAACAGCTTTTGGGTTTGCAAGATCAATGCCATTGGGTCCTTCAAGTAGCAACACTTTGATAAGTACATACTTATTGTAGCGGCTCTCTTTATCATCGTCATTGCTTACTCCAGCTATCGAGGGGTCTCTGATAGCTGACGCTCTTTTTTTGCGGACTTCCTTACCGCTACTGGGATTGGAATCCCAACAGTTCGAGACGAGAAATTTATTAATTTGACTTAACTTTTATTTCTAAATATCATTTGATCGACCAACGAATTAGAGCTGGCTGATCTGACTGACCCTTGAATGTATGGTTGATCGGGAATTTTTGTCAAAAACTTGTCCAAATCTGTCTTAGATCCTGCTACTGGATCAAGGCCTACATACGCCCTACGATAATTTGAACGCAGCAAATTTTACAATGAAGGAGCCCGAGAAAGAAGAGATGTGGACTTCATTGTTTCAACTAGCCTGAATTCTCGAGGGCTTGAAGGTGCCCTCAAATCGCACGTTAAGCCTCTACGGTCACTACAATTGACCCTAAATCCTTGGTTAGGACAAAGCTCATGGATGCTTTTGAAAACATACAGTATCAGATACCTTTCGTACCTTCTCTGAATACTGTACAATCCCAACCTTTTTAACCTCTCCCAATACAAGAGCTCTGTCATATCCTCAATGTTCCTAGTTAAACATCCCTTGGATCTGCTTTGGATCGTTATTGTGAATTTTTGGTCAGTTTCTTTTTTCGCCCCAAAATAAAAGGTTAGGCGAGATCGATATTTTGGCTCCGAGTTTCATTTAGCGAGACGTTAAACTTTATTATATTTTTAGATTGTCACATTGGGCTTCAGTGTTCCATGTGAAAGAATAAAGTTCCAGTTCATTTATCCCCAAAAGGAAATGTTCTGTTACCAGCACATTCTTTTGAATGTTACATTTCACTCATTAACAAATTAAAGGATACTTTTTAGCGGGAAAGGAGGAATCATGCATTAATTAGGGATGCTTCTTTGAATTGTTTGTGGTGACAACAGATGTTTTAAAAACTCGAACAATACTTGCTACGGCTTTGTGGCTTTGAAGGGCCCATTTTGGGGGTGGCAAGACTCTTTTTGCAAAGAATTGGATAAGTGTTTCGTCTTTTGCCGAAATCTGCCAATCCTGGGTCACTTTTTGTTTACATCGCCATTTTTGCTATTGATTAAAAAAAGTGAATCCTGGCTGATACAAAAATTTTTGTTTAGAGTTCTGAATTAAGTTGTGCGAATTTTGTTCATTTCCATTCCCTGAGCTAAAAAAACATTGAAACACAAAAGTGCTATTAAACCTGACAACTTGAGTTTTTCATGTGTTAATTTTCCAGTTCATATTTGCACCATTCTAGAATATGCCTATTCTGAATGCGTAATGTACTGCGTTTGCATGCCTAGCCTTGTTAGAAAAACGAAAGGTCTGACATTGTTTCTACATCATGCCTCTTTACTCTAGCAAGAGTGAGCATGTTATAGGTCTACAAACAAAATGATTTGAACTCATTTGGCCCAAAAATGTATGAACTAGTCGTGAGGAGTGAGACACTCCATCACGTCATTGTTTGAGAAGAGCCCAATAATGTGGCACAGACCAGAAACCATTGACCTAGAACATGTTGGTTGATGGATGGTGGAACCCGAGCTAAGAGTCATTTCCAGGGCGAGTAATGTTCAAATTGGGCCAGCCGAATCACCAAAAAAAACCAGGAACGGCTTGCCAAGGTGCATGGTACACGTTTAATTGACAAAACAATGGCGATCACAAGAAAGAAAATGGCTCGACTTGTTCCAATGGCAACAACCTTGGATGAATCACTAATTGAGAGGGAACGAGACCGAAAACTTGCTGCCACCTCAATTCGAATCACGCAAGTGGGTGTAGAAAAGGGTGTTTTAAGCTCAAGATTACATTCGTACTAGTACGTATAGGGGGAATCAGTCCAAAGGTTGGAGACTGACTTGAGCTTAAGGTGGTGCTTAAAGCTGGATGGGTGGGGTGATCTAGAAGGTTAAAGTGTATTTCATCTTCATTTCCGTCAAGACTCAAGACTTTTCATTTCCTTAATGGACTGGACCGACAAGTGGTGAGTGGATCATAATTGAAGCCAAAGGGTGGACCTCTCTGTACTATAATAATCTGACGGAAGCTTGATCTGAGCCACTTCTTTGGGTGCAGTTGTAAAAAGAACTTATTCAACCTAGTGAAAATGAACGACCACTTTTTTAAATTTTTGTTGCAATTAACCAATTGTCATGTGCTTGTTGCAGAACCAGACACAGAATACTTTATCAGAATGACTCATTTTGGAAGGTAATTAAAGGTTTGCCAAGGTCAAGACAAATGCCCTCATATTTCATTCGGTTCTGGATAAAGATGTTTGGTAAATCAGATTATTCAAAGATTGTAGGATGACCTTCGAGTAAAAGAGATGTAAGTTGTGGGATAGGGACAAGCGAAGATATTTGGGTTTCTGGTGGCAACAACATTCTAAGTAAAGGAAACTGAAGAGAAATGAAGCGGCAACCCTGATTTTGAGGAGGGAGAATGGAGACAAACATTAAAGCCAACCTTTACCAGGCATAGATTGAACTTGTCTTCTAATTTAGTTTGTCGGCTTGTTGAAGCCAACGGTATTCTGATATTAAAGATATTAGTGCAGTGACAGAACGCCGTCAAAATGACACATTTTTGAGTTTTGTAACACAACTATTCACTAATTGGTTGAAAATTCAATTGGATGGAGGAGCAAGTGCACTTGGGAGTTGGCTACAATGTTGGTCTAAATTAGAGGGCCCTCTNACACAGAATACTTTATCAGAATGACTCATTTTGGAAGGTAATTAAAGGTTTGCCAAGGTGAAGACAAATGCCGTCATATTTTATTCGGTTCTGGATGAACTTGTCTTCTAATTTAGTTTGTCGGCTTGTTGAAGCCAACGGTATTCTGATATTAAAGATATTAGTGCAGTGACAGAACGCCGTCAAAAATGACACATTTTTGAGTTTTGTAACACAACTATTCACTAATTGGTTGAAAATTCAATTGAATGGAGGAGCAAGTGCACTTGGGAGTTGGCTACAATGTTGGTCTAAATTAGAGGGCCCTCTAGTCTCAATTATCCCCCTCAATTTGCTCAAATTCAGTGCTGCCGCACTGCATTTTTCTTGAATTTCCTTTCCTTATCATGGCCTATGCAAAGGTACACAATAGTAAATTTGGAGTAATGAGAGACGTTGCCCATTTCCATGTGAAATCGAATGTATAGTGTTGTGCTTACATGTGGATCTGGAATGCTATCTAAAAATTGATCCAAGTCTGACTTGAAAGATGCTACCGGATCAACAAGGCCTACTACGTATTCCCTACGAATATTAGAGGGAAGCAAATTAAACAATGAAGGAGCCCGAGATAGAAGAGAAGAGGACTTGAAATAATCTTGAATGAACATGGTCCCATATGAACATCATTAGATATCAAAGCCTTCAAGAAGGGGATTTTCCGCTTCAACCCGATTGCAACATCAATATGAAAATTAGCCAGTGTGCTATTTTTTTCGCAGACTTCCACAGGGTTGCCAAACCTGGGGTAAATTAGACCCGAGGATGTCTAGGAATATCCTTTATAAGTCAAAAGGTTTATTTCTCGATTTTTCATGGCAATCCAGCTGTTTCTACGGTCAAGTGGATCCAATTCTAGGGTTCGTCAAATTTTGCCGGCCAATTTTTTGAAGGATTATCCATCTATTTTCCGCGGCTTGTCAATGACCAAAAGCATTCATTAAGTTTTGCTCTAAGATTCTGTCGAGATTGGACGAGTGAAAATGTGTATAGAAGTCCACGATGGAAGTCACAACACATTTTGATGCTTCGCTCTTTTGGAAAGTGGAATCAGTCAATCAATTCTCAAAAAGCTATGAGCTAAATCTCAAGCAGAAGTCAAAATTGGCTTGAAAGCTGGTTAATTCGTTCTTTCTGTACTGTAGTGATTTTACACCCCTGACAACCAAGTTGTTCCAACATTGGATTTAAGTAGTTTCCAGACCGGTAAAAGCCGTAGAACGCCAACGACATTGTTCTATGGTTTCTGGGTCTCTCTCACACAAATTATAAAGTGACCAAACAACCAAAGCATTGCCAAGGTTTCCTGTCATTCCACTCGACATGGCATTACAAACTTTGAAGTCTTGGCAAGGTTTTTCCTTCAGAGGACAAGGTTTCAATTTCCGTCCCCAGGAGAAACTAGAAAGACCATGACAGATGAGGAAGCCTTGTTTGCGCCCGTTTCAGAGTCCAGAAATATGGAGAAGGTGGTCTTCCTGAGTCTTCTGTTGTTGTGCGGGGACATTGAGAGCAATCCTGGACCTCCCCGGCGATCCGTCCAAGGCAAGACACCCTCCACGGAGCAAAAGATCGAATCCTTGTCCAACACCCTCGCCGAGTATGAGGCCAAGATCACCGGCCTTGAGAGCGAGCTTGACACTCAGAAGAAAAGTTATGACGAGAAGCTTCAGAGTAAGAGTTGGTTTCTTCACTATTGCCTTTTAAAGAAGGACTATTTGAAAATTGCTATGTACCCGAGGAAAACACACAGTGGTGAAGATTTTTTTTAGGACGGTTCTTTTAATCCTTACTGAAATCAAATATGCGGCTTCTTAATCGTTAGGATTTTAGGATTTTTTTCTCAAATTCCATTATGAAGGCGAGATGATATAACAATAGGAAAGGGGTGCATTTTCTATTATTGTTTTTGATGATTTCAATTTCAATCTAACACTAAGCCATGCAGGCAAGGAATTGTGGGAATGGCTAAGGAACTAACATTATTAGGGGCCCTTATTTGCAACGTCACACGGCCCAAAGAAAACGGGAAGACGCACTCTAGATTGCTAAATAAACTGCTCTTGCCTTGCCTTGAACGCAATTTCTTTTCTGGACATTATGTGACCCGGGTCATTAATTATAAATAAGATTTTAATAGAATCAGCCAATAACACCACAAACGCATTATAATTCTATAAAAAGGAATTGACCCAATCGGCCCTTTTTTGGTAGAGGCTGAGTGACAAAGCTCCCACTGAAGTGCAGAACGTAAAACATATTTCGTCCAGCGTAAGGGGGCTATACAGATGATTGGATTTGCAGTGTAATACTTTTTTTGTTTGCTTACTATTTTAACATTTCTCATCTCTTAACGACTAGTTTTAATTGCTGTTCATTTTTGTCGATAAAAGTACGTGTTTTTTTTTTTTTTTCAAACATCTACGTCTTGAATTATGTCGGTCCAGCGAACAGTTAAGTTATTATGTATATTTCATTTTAATTATTCAAATTTTCTGTAATATATTTTTGCAAATAAAATTCAACGAAATTTTCTATAAAAAAAACTCTTAAGCTCACAAAGACCTATAAATGTCAAAGCCTATCTTCCGAGGTCTAGAAGAAGGCGAATCACCCCCCCAAAACGGTGTGAATCTCCCATTCATCTAACTGTGCGTACATCTAATCTGTGCATAAAGGTATGGAAGGTCAGTTGGAGACCATTTCCAAAGACATCTCAGAAATGAAGGAATCCAAAGGAGAGGGAGTCAACGATCTCAAGGAGCTCATAGACCAAAAACTCAAAGAGGCCGAACAAAAAGTGGAAGAGGTGCTAAAAATACTGATTGCCACTATATAGCAACCTTCATGTGGCCGACCGCTTTTTGCTTCAGGTCCGTGAGGTGTTTGAGGAGTTTCAGAACGACTACAATAACCAAATGCAAGACACCGCGGACAAATTCCATAAGATGGATGAGACAGTCAAGGACTTCCAAAGCGTTAGTGATGGCAGCATTCAAGGTATCCTTGAGGAAAGCCAACAATTGAAGGTGAGTGAACGGGCGGTCTTAGCTGACACTGCAGCCAAGGTCAACAACCTGAGTTTGGCATGTCTGCACTAATTTTAACGACATTTTGCATGCAAGTCGTCTCTTGTGAATGGAGGAGACAACAAAGAACATTGGTGTATACAGGGTACTCCAACTTTAACAGGGGTCCATATCGTTGGGTTTGGAATGTCGTACCAATAACATAAAATGAGATACAACGTTCTTCTACAAGGTTTGGGGGAGAGGGAGAAAATGACCAGAATTTTATTCAAACCACTTGCATTTTTGGGTACGTTTTGTTTGCTTTTAAGAGGATCTTTGACTTAAAAGCATATTTATATGCAAAATACTTCTCTGCCATTTTTAATGACTTTTTTGACGTTACCCTAGTAATAGTCCCCAATAGTATACAAATAAAATGCATAATATCTAAAATCTTCTTCATAGTGACATATCTGATATATACTGATATTTCCAATGAAATATCTTATCCTTCAACAAATTGGAGCCGGCAGACCTGATTACCCCTTCAATTAGTTTTTAGCTTTCTTCCGATCTACAAGAGATCTTCATTTTTTGACTGATTTTATACTTATTATTTTTTTAAAGATGCCTTTTTACGAAAACAGAGTAATTTCTTCCACACCTTATTACTCCTCTCTAAAGTGAAAGGCACGAATCAAGGACAAATAAATGACATTTCTCTTGACGTTTAGGCCTCCATGATTAATATGTTGCGAAACAGGAGGGACACTCTTGAATGAAAAACATGATTGCGAATCTTAGCTTGGCGCCTGATTCACTGAATTCCATTGCCACGGTTTTGGTTGTCAAGAAACTAGGCCAATTTCGTGTCTAGAGACACTTGACGTGGTCGAGAGCTTTAGGAGGGTCTCTGGTACCTGGAGCTGAACCACGCCATAAAGAACTTTTGACCAAACCTTTTTTCTAATGGCCTTGTCTTTCCAGGAGAGTTTTAGTTCCATTGACCAACGCATCAAAGACATCAAAATCGAGTCTTCAGGTACATGGTTGCCCATGGACGCACTAAAAAACTAATGAACCCGTCTTAATATCCATTTTTGCGTGTTTCAGGCAAGCTTCAGGCCCTCGGATCAACCACACGTGATCAACGTAGGGAGTACAAGGCCAAATTTGTGGATCTGGATGTGGAATTCCAACGCATGAAAGACCGAATGGAGATGCTCAATATGATCTTGGACGACATGAATGTGAGCTATACAAACTCTGAAATTCCCATGTGCCCGAGCAAAGCGGCGAGCGTTAGTTATACTTTTCATTTTGTAGGAGAAGATGTATGAATTTGAACAGAGCAAGAAGAACAACTTGATCTTCTATGGGGTCAGGAATCGGGCCCACGAGAATTCGGACAGTCTGAAACTGTACCTTGCCAACTTATTGCGGGACCACCTCAACATTCGGCGAGAGGTTCCAATTCAGCGTGCCACAAGGATACACACCGGTAAAAGACGCCATTGAAAATTTAGCGACACAGGTTCTTTTAGAGTGAATTACTCGATTACAGGACCCGAGGTCCGAGGTTGCCGCCCGTGCTTAGTCACTTTCGAGACATTCAAAGACCGTGAAACGGTCTTGCGTCAGTCCAAGGCTCTGAAAAAGGCTAGCATCGACGTGACCGAAGACCTGTCCAAGAGGACCCGCGAGAGCCGTCAAGAGCTCAGAAAGTTCATGAGAAAGGTACGGCCGACCAAGATTGTGTTATGCAAAATTGCGCAGGTCTTTCCACAAACAAGGTCTTTCAATACTTAGATCAAGAGAGCCAATCCTGAGAAGAATTGTTTCCTGGAGTACGACAAGTTGTACATTGATCACAAGATCTTCGTGTACAACGACGCCATGGGTCAAGTGGTGGAACAGACCGAGTCCCAACGCTACGGGGACATGATGAGCCGGCCAGGCACTCAGATGATGATGTTTGGCACCACCTTTGGTAGAGAAGGCACTGCCATGGGACACTACGGAGGTCACGGGGGTCTGGATGACCGTTATTTGGGTCCGAGTCGACCACCTTCTGGAATGAGCACCACTGGAGGACGGTGAGAAGACTGCACTGTCATGTTTCAGCCAAGTCAAAGCTGGGTATTGTCGTGTGATAACTCAAGGATACCTTTAACATGAGGATTGGACATGGCAATTGGCGAAGCTTGGCCACTTTGTGATAACAATATTTCAGCTCCCCAAAAATCGCAAGGGATACTGCCATACATTATGAGAAAGCAATTTAAAAGAAAAACAATTGTGCTTTTATGACAAAATGTTGAGTTATCGTACTTTAAATGAAAATATCGAAAGTTTCTGGTCTGTGTAGTAAAAAGTCTAGAATTTTAAGAATAAGGGAATATGAATATAATAAAAGATGTGCAGTTTGGCCTCAAATGCCAGTACCTTACTGCCTGTTTCTATTTACAACTCGGTCAAAGAGCTGTGACAAAAAGAAAAACCGGCCTAGCTCCGCTGATGTCCACTCCTCTAGTTGAAGGTCTCTCTCTGGATAACTTCACTTTATTAAAAATCGATAACGTCAAAACTTAGATTCGAACTGATAGTAAATACCACATATTGTAATAACTATGCAGAAAACAGTAGCAATATGCCGTCAATGTAGCACACACAATGACCATCTTTACAATACTGACAAAGACGTTTCAACTGACAGTACTTGAAATTTCAGGCAAATGGATCGGCCTTTAAAGTCAGCTTCAGCCATTCCAAGGCTGCCTCCTTTGAACCGAAACTTGAGCCTCTCCACTGGTGCCATGCATCAACAAGGAGGATTCAAAGATGACAAGATTGATGAGATGGAACGGATGGTTGTGAGCTATCAGGAGAAATTGGACACCATGGCCACGGATTACCAGGAAAAGGTTAATATCCTAGAAAACAAACTGGCTGACAAGGAGATTGAGAAGCCGCCCTTTCCGTTGAACGGAAATCACCATAACAATGGTGGGACATATTCGATTTCAAGTCACGCAACCTATACCCCTAACTATTTTCCGCCTATTTCTTATAAGATTTCAGTGACTATGAAACCGATAACGAAGACGACCCCCAATCTCCAAGATACCCCTTAGGTCCGGATTCACCTTTGAAGAATATAGCTGCCATTCCCGAAGAGGATCGATCGCCCACACCCAATCAGTCACCGAGTCCCTTGAAGGAGTTGAATGGAAGTGCGTTGCATGTCACCATAGCCGAAGAGCACAATCAATCCCCATTGGTCACAATCAACGGTGGTGACTAAATCCCAAACTGACTGGACCCCTTCCTGCTTTTCCTCATTTGCTTCCAAGTAGATTCCATTTGTTCCACTGTATTTTGTTTCAAAAATTGTAGAGATTGACGAAATACATTAGACTCAGGCACAAAGCTGATATGATATCACACAACAGTGGTTGATTTGGCGGAGGCGGCCGTTAGCTTAGGGCTGGATTTACTACTGAACGTGACCCCTGTGTATAGAAGACTACCCATTATGCTGATATTCAGTCCCATAAAGTTCCACATGGAGAACACATAATCCCCGCCAATCACCATTCCTGCAAGAAAACAAACCTCCTTGTTATTACCATCACCCAACCTCTCTTCAACCCCGTTCCACTGACCTGAATAAGTGATTAGCACGTTTTTGAGACACCCAACTATGGATGTGGTCAGGGCGGAGTTGTACTGAGTGCAGCACACTGTGGCGAAGATCAGGATGAACCCAAAGACCGAACTGAGTGTGAACATAAATATGAAAAAAGGATCGTGCAGTCCTGGATAGTCCGTCACTTTCTCGAATTCTCCTGTGTTGAAAGCGATCAAAACGGCAGGGATGAACATGAATATGGCATTGTAGAACATCAGACCGTATTTGCCCAGGTCCTTGGCGTCCAATTTCTTTTTCATATAAACGCCCTGAGCTGCTGTACAAATGTCATTCAGAAGGATGTATACGTATCCCTGAAAAATATGTGTTAAAAAACTCGTAATGCTTCGAAAGTAAGAAATGTCAAATTTGGAGAAAAGGAAACACGTATATGAAAAAAAAAGGCAAATAAACGTTTGAGAAAACCCCTTCACATTTTTTAAGATACCACAGAGGGAGGAGGTAGTAATACTTCATATCAGGGGGGGTGAGTAAAACTAATAATTTTCAAAAGGCCAATTTTTCGTTTCAAATTTGTTTTTTTTATTTTTGTTTTGCAATTCCAAAGATCATTTGTTACCCTGTGTTGGACAAACTATTTGACGGAATAAATATGGATTCCTTTTATTTAAGTCTAATCTTTCTATATATCTTTTGAGGACTTCCTTGTCGCTATCGGGAATGGAATTCCCAGCAGTTCAAAATGAAAAACCAAATCCAAAACCTCGAAAAAGCAAAGGCACATTTACTTGTGCCATTTTCCCAACTCAGGCTGGACCATTGGTATGAGGAGGACAAAGTTCAAATTTCCTCACCTTGAAGTTGAAAGCGAGATCGTTGCAAGCTGCAACCATGGCACCAAAGATCATAATGTATACTGAGATTTGAACCGACATCCTCGGTCGGTTTTTGAGCACATAACATTCTCCCATCATGGTCATCAGGATGGAGAACCTTCGTAGAACAGTCATCATTGGCAGGGAGAGCTCCTTGGTCCCGCCTAAACCGAAAATCATGTTCCCAATGTAGAAAAGAGGTAATGGCCAAATCTTCCGGAAGATGTCCGGCGAGAAGGTGGGAAAAGTGACAATCCTGAACAATCTGCCTATAAATAGCACCGATATGGTGGCCACCATCTGTCCAAGGCCAAGCACCTAAAACGAAATAAAATGGATGATTTTTTGTCCTTTCATTTTGCTTTGAATTTCATATGTTAGGTAAAAAACAACGTGGGATGAAAGTTCTTGCTGGTTGTAGAGGACATAGGTTCAAATCCTACTTGAGACTAAAGACACTAGACGTGGTGAGCTCATAGTGTAATTTGTTGACCCTATTTCTGAGTGTATGAACTTTTTCATGACGGTTTTTTTTTGTTAAGTAAGGGTTTCTTTTTCTCTGTGATCTCTGACTCAAAGAAATGGTGCCAGTTTTCGAACCTCGCGTGTGTTATGTCAAGAACTCATGTATGTTTTAGACACAACTTTCTTGGTGAAAGTGTTTGATAATAGCATAAAAATGGACACATTGGGATTCCTAGTTGCAGTGTTAAATCGTGTTATCATGGCGTTATAAGTTTTTAATAAAGTCCTGGGAACAAGCCTAAATAGAGTGAGGGGGGATTACACAAAGGTAGCCACTTTAGTTTGACTTTACTTCATACAATCAATCTAATTTTGATTCCGATTTCTAAGGAGATTATTTCATTGGTCAATGCCATTACGCAAATTTAGGGCTGGATTCAGAATTAAACTACCGGGCGTAACATATTTATCTGTCCGCAAATTAGACTTTATTGTGACTGTACATGTATGTCAAAGTCCCAATTTTAAGGTGTTCAAACATGAAACTAGTTACGAAACAACCCTTTTGCTGCATATAAATGGCATGAATCTCGAAACAGAATGTCAAAATAATCCATAGATTGTGTCGAAAAAATAACACTTGTGTTGAGTACATCAATTAAAGCAACCCTCTCAAACGAAATATATTGCAAATAAAAACAATTCCACATGTTCCAATCGCAAATGTTCCGGATTTACCCCCACTGACTTGGTTTCAAAACAAGATCTCACGTGTTAATTTGAAAAACATTACACTTACTTGGGACAACATCCGTCAAAACTTTTAACGTAGCCCATATTCCCACATGGGGGTGTATGCCTCTATACCTTAGGAATGATTTGCACATTAGTCATGTAAAAATGTCGAATGGAGAAATAGAGATCTTAATTTGTCATATCCGAGGGCTTGATCAGGCTTGGATCAGGGCAAGTTTCAAACTTCACTAAAGGTAGTGCACGTTATTCCAATTTTTCAAGGGGGAGATATGTCGCTCCCCAGGAACTATAGGCCGATTTCTCTCACTTCGAATATTGCAGAGGTGTTTGAGAAGATCATGAAGTCCAAATTTGTTGAATTTCTTGAGGTCAATGAAGTCCTTCCTCCTAGCCAGCACGGGTTCCGAGCACATTTTAGCACGGTTACCCAACTGATTGAGCATTTAGAGCAGGTCATTGAGGGACTGGAAAGACAAGAGTAAGTAGATATTGTCTACTTAATTTTGCCTAGGCCTTTGATAAAGTAGATCATGGCCGTTTGCTGAATAGACTTCATGACATTGGGATCCAAGGCAAGGTTCTCAATTGGATAAGAAGCTTCATTCAGGATAGGAAGCAAATTGTTAACCCATTTGGGCTCCAATGAGTTCAGCAGGTTTGTAAAAGGTCGAACAAGTCCAAAGATGTTTCACTAGGAACATCACAGGATTGAGAGAGCTCTCGTATTGGGAGAGGCTAAAAAAGTTGGGACTGTACAGTGTTCAGAGAAGGTACGAAAGGTATCTGATACTGTACGTCTTCAAAAGTATCCATGAGCTTTGTCCCAACCCAGGGTTTAGGGTCAATTCTAGTGACCGTAGAGGCTTAATGTGCGTTTTGAGAGCACCTTAAAGCCTTCGAGAATTCAGGCTAGTTCGATAAATGAAGTCCACATCTCTTCTTTCTCGGGCTCCTTCATTGTTTAATTTGCTTCCCTTAATATTCGTAGGGAATACGTAGGCCTTGTTGATCCGGTTGCATCTTTCAAGTCAGACTTGGACAAATTTTTAGATAGCATTCCAGATCAACCCTACATTCAAGGACTAGCTCGGTCTGTCAACTCAAATTCATTGGTAGACCAAATATCATACAAAGATTGAAAGATAATAAATATAAGAATTATAACCTTTCATTTCAATAGTACTGAGGATTACATTCCCTGTAGCGGTTAGAAAAGCCCGTAAAAAAACAAACCCCCCAAAAAGTTCACTTACATTTTCCATCCTAAAAAACAGTTCCTTATATTTCTTTTCATTAGACCGCAAAAAAGAGTTATAACCTGAAAACAAGAACTTCAAAAGTTTTGAGCCAAATTTTCAATTTTTCACTTTTTCCGACTCTTTTCTGACCTTTTTTCTCACTTTTTTTTACTTTTAAGATTTTTTTGCCTTTTAATTGTCTTTTGGGTCCTTATCTGCTTCCTTCTTAACTTTTTGTTCCTCGTTGGAACCTTTTTATTTACTTCTGGGCACCATGATCAGATGAAGAATGAAATCCTCAGTCAAATTTTGCAGATTTTTGGGGTTGGGGTTTTGACTGGCTTTGAAAACCGCTGTAAAGAGTGTAACCCCAGTCATAATCAAAAATGAAAAAATCTGATTTAACTTAAACCCTGAACAATATTGGGTATACCACAGAATTGAATAAATCCAATTCAATTCCCTTTTTCTGTTTGGGAAAGTCTGCAAAAGAGAGAGCCTGTAGTTGAGCTGCATCTGCCATCATGGGTTTGATCTCACCCAAAGTTATTTTGTGAACGAAAACACCCTCAACACCAAAAGAGTAGGTTCCAGAAGAGAGTCAAATGTTTGCCATGACATCTGTATCAATTGAAAACGCATTCAAATGTAGAACATTGCAATAAAACTGAAATTCAATTTCTTTTAAACTCAATTGATAGCCTAGCATACTACATAGATGGGTGCCTGGATTAGCAACTTGTTTTTGCACCTATACACCTTTATTTGCAAATTCTTATAACTTATTTCAAGTTTCCATAAACTTTTTTCTGGTTTTCTTGACTTGCTTCTGCATTTTTCTCAACTTAAAAAAAAAAAATTCGTCTGAAGAGAATGTTTCCGCCACCTTGATAAAAATTGCAATTTGAGCCCCATCATAACCACATAAACGTTCTGTTCTTGCACGCTTCAAATAACTGGTTTGTGCATGGCTCAGGTGCTTTCGTCAGTTTACCCTTTGGTGGGACTACTTGGGGTGGGTCGAGAAATGTATGTGTGGTTTGACCCAACCAAAAGTTAGCCCGAATGCTAGAACAAAACAAGTGCTCGGACAACTTGCTCACACCGGTTTTATATTATGAATATGTGCCAGACGAGAGCCTTTACATGGCAAAGGGTTGCATGTGGGTTTTCGATTCAGCGATTCAGATTGACACCAGAGATATGTCAGGATTACCTCGACTGCGTTTATGCCTGATCGTTTTTGATAAAGCCTCCGTAGAAAGCCAAAACAAACCCCTTTATTGTATAGTAGAACTCACCTTGTACACATCACAGCAGCCCACTCACGCAACCTCATGTTTCAAAATTTGTTCCACAAGGAGACAAAAAGAGACACGTGACTTCGCTTTCTTACCTGAAAACTTGGGAATCGCTGTGTTGTGAGCACATTCTTGTTCACCACCATGATCAGAAACGAGGCCACTCCGTAGAAAAGAGCCGCCAGTAAACGTGTCACGAGGTTGTGAGGATTTTCCATGATGTGGCCCCCAACGCCACCGCGAGAATCCGTCACATTCAATCCTGGAGGTGTCGAACTAATCAGGGATTTGCTCGGAGATTCATCGTCAGAACCACTGGTAATTGGCTCCTCATTAGCCTCATTCTGAAAATGTTTCATCGTCAAAACCAACTAGAGGGGGCCCTCTTAGCTCCAGGAGTAAAAACACGAACTAAAACTGACAAACAGGTACAAAATCGCACGACACGAACACTTGATTGCAGAAAGCCGGGCCTCATTCTTTGTGGCAAGACCTCTGAAGTAGTCAAGTGCAAATAGTGCGTAACGACAAGTGCTGTTTGAAGATTAAAAAGTATTGCCCAAGTCAGCCGTCTCCAATAAAGTCGGGCCAAAAGATTGCGTGTGCCTTCGAAAGTCAAAACCAAGTGCATAATAGTGCATAATAGTGTCAGAAAATTCTGAAGGTGATGATTCCCACCGGCACTATCAATTGAATCGAAATGGACTATCGTTAGTATTGGTTCGATATAAGGTAACAACATTGAAGTGACTTATTCCTGTCCTCAAAAGGTGTTAGTATTATGATAGGTGTTTTTAATTTGCTTCATTGAGTAGTTGGAAACAAAAGAGATCCCCAAAAGCTTGCAAATTAACTAACCTTTTGATGGCAATACAAGGAGATCATGTTTTTCGAAATCTTAATTCTTAAGCCCTTTTTACCTTCGATGAGTAAGGTCAAACTCCCTCTGAATGTATAACTTTTAATTACATACTTTCACATCTCTGAATAGGCTTATCATCAACTTTTACGAGGGGTGCCTTAAATATACACTAATCGCTTAAACATCCTCGAAACCGCTGAATACGAAATGCAATCTACAGTACAATTCCTTACTGAGCCTCAAAACAAGTGTCGAATGACAAACAAGAAAGCTGTTATGCAAATAGGGTACCATTTGTTATTACAAAGCCAAAAGAAAATGGGAGCTAAAGTGACAACTTCCTTACACAGTCGTTACAAGTCAATCTTTAGATCCGTAAAAACATCCAACTCACATTTGTACATTTTCACCGCCCCTAAGTTCCGAGGAACATGCTACATAAATGGCGTCGTGGCACGTTCAAATTTTTTTTGTTCGACTACTTGATTCTTTAGATAAGTGGACTTTTCCGCGACCCCCAAAAAATATTATCAGGGGTTACAAAAATCTAAATTTCTAAAACATTGATGTCTGCAACCCGCAAACTCGAGGATCATGAATGATTCAATCCTTTTCAACGTATGACTTTTTTCAAAAGCTTTGGACTTTTAAGCTCCTGGTAACTTTTTCAATTGTTGATTCCACATGGCAAATACAGGGTAGCCCATAATGTATGGCGTACCAAAAATACTGATATGGCGTAAGAAGGGCAGTGGTGGCGAAAAACATATTTAAAAAAAACTTGTGGCCAAGTGATAACTGGAAAAAGTTTTTCGGACACGTACATTCGACATAATTCCCATAAATATCACTAACCCCTGATTCACTTCCTACCTAATGACTAAGTAGCCGCAGGTCTTTAGTCGGAGTTTCCCCCTTTAGCCATCATTTATTTCATCAATAATTATTTCTATGGTTCCAAGTTGTCTTTGATTGATCTTTCACTTATTCAGAAAATTTCAATAACGTTTTGTACGTAGGATTTGGCTTGGACAAACCCGCTTTCTGACAATCGCCCATGATAGAGTCATGCCCGAAAGATCTCTCCAAGCCAAACTGTCGGTCCTGCACATCATTTGAATGCTCCAGATGTTATAGGGATCAACAGAGGATGAGCTTAAACATTAATTTATTGATTGCCTTATTATAAATGCTGGCTAATTTAGACAAAGTACCAACCAAACAAGCGCGGCTGAAGTGTGTTTTGGGCGCCAGGAAGGGCAAGGGCAATAGCAGCTAGTTATGTTTCATAAAACGGCAGTTTTTGTTCAGGTTTCACGTGCTAGAGAAGATTTTGAATAATTTTCACACAATTAAAGCTTTGTTTTGCGATTGTGTATTTTCTGTGCACACACACCCTTTATGTGCCTTAAAATGGTAACTCGTTCACTTTTTAGTAAATTTTGACTATGACTGATCATAAGAATAAAATATTACATATCAAAGTAATGAATTTGTATTCGGTAGATGCACCAAAACAACGATTTTGCCATTGATGTTCCTTCGATAATATATGAAATGCATTCCTTTCAAAGTCCACTAAAGAAAGATATAGCACTCAAATCCTCATTTCTTTTCCTAAAAATTTTTTTTATGAACCCTGCTACTCACAACATTAAAAGATTATGGAGTTACCATGCTTAACTTCAACTATTCAAACATGAATTAAGCTGAAATTTACCATAACAAGGAAATTTTGAACTATTAAACAATGTTACAACAGACTAATATTTTTGTTCAACTCTTCTTTTGTCCCCCCCAAAAAACTCTGATAGTGTGGCATTTCCACTTCGAGTTTCGGCTCCCTGATAGGTCTGATATTAGCTCTCCTTTAGTCCTGTTCATTCTCCTCTCTCTCCTCTCGTTGCGGACAAACAAACGGAGAAATGAAAGAATACGCTCTAAGAAGCTTGACTTCAACAAGGTATTTTTCGTGGACCAACTTATTGCAGATCTATTCTAACACCATATATAAACTACCAGCCCTTCTGCGAGGCCCTTCAAATCCTAAAAGGTTAAAATTACTACAAACAATTTATACATCCAAACAGTGATAAACAGAGAGTTATATGTGGTATGACTTTTCATCATCATCTTTTTCCATTAAACTGTGGTAAAAATGCCAATGTTAAATTTAGAGAAAGTAATGTTTTTAATGCTAGTCACCAAGAATTTATCAAACTATATTTTTCCTAGTGCTATTTTGTTGGAAACGATGATTGCCAAAGTGATGACGAGTTGTCAATCATACAGTATACAACCCCTGTTAAATGATGATTTACATGTCATAATTGTTCGGAATTTTACCCATTTATCCCAGAAGAGTTGATGGCTTATTCATTGTGTCACAGTACTTGGGCAATAAATTGGTCTTTGAAAAATCTATTGATAAAGTCTGTACTCTTAGAGCATATTCTCTTGTTTCTACGTTTGTTTGTCCGCCCCAAAACGAAGCAGAGGGTGCTCCCTGCGCTCAATTGAAAGGACTAATGGAGCATATTTTTCATTATTCAAATCCTATTTTATAGTTCAAATATCAAGAACTACTTTCTTAAATGGCCTTTTCAGAAATTCAACCCTCTTCTGAGTTTGGTACCAAAACAAATCTTGGCTTTTCAGAATCGAATCGACGTCTCCAATACTCAATGGAACAAATACAATGTCGTTAGTATGTTTTTAACGTATATGAAGACAGTTATATCAATAGAGACGACCAAAATATGTTTTTAAAAGCCCTATTTAAGATGTTGAACTATGCATAAAAATAGGTCATAACAAGCAACAAATTATTCTCTCAAATCTTAAATTTGGGCTAAAAATTGAAAGAAAAACAGCAAATGAAAAAATAAACAATCAATCGGCCCTAAACACTCTTGTTACAGCTTTTGTTTAGCTCATTCCTTCCATGATAAATTAGGCAGTCCACAATCAATGTGATCACAGACTATCATTGGCCCATCCCATCGTGGCCACAGACCCAGTTTTTTTTCTGCCATTTCACATTTGTTACAAAATTATGGAGAGCACTAAATTTGGAGGGGTCTCCCACTAAAGCCAGAATGAGAAAAACATATGTTCTTTAAAAAAGTATAAGCGCCTATTTCATGACATTAAAAGGTTAACACATATTTTGGCCGTCTCTATTTATTACATTACTTACATTAGAGTGAATTGAAACCACCAGGCTTCATTGAAGGAGTAGAACCCCGCAGGAAAACAGAGATCCAAGGACATGCACCTCAGCCAACAGATCACGATCCTTTATGCCTTGTCAACATAGTTAGAAAATTTAATTTTTGTTGCCCACTACAAAGCTCCTTTGCCGCTAATCGTTAGGTTTGGGTGGATTAGGAAATGATAACGTTGAATTATCTTTGCAAAAAAGATTTATAAGACGATTCTGCCATAGGATATGGGCTTAAGGTAAGGTATCATGGTCGTCACTATCATTTTTGTCTTGTTCCAGTAGATAGCAGTAAGTCAATGGCAAAGTCGAGCAAGGAAAAAGCTAAGCAAAAGTTTTTTTTTCGGCGGGTTCGGTTTTTCAGGGCTTTTCTAACCGCTACAGGGAATGCAATCCCAAGTACTACGAAAATGAAAGGTTTTCATTCGTCTATTCATTACCCTTTTATCTTTATATGGTGTTTTGTCCATCAACAAATTTGAATTGGCAGACCGAGCTAGTCCTTGAATGCAGGGTTGATCTGGAATGCTACTTAAAAAAATGCCCAAATCTGACTTCAAAGATGCTACCGGATCACCAATGCCCACGTATTCCCTAATAATATTGGAAGGAATCAAATTAAACAATGAAGGAGTCCGAGGTTGGAATTGATTTACAGTTCAAGATGGACACGTCTTCCTTTCCATGGTTGACTCGTAGTTTTTGTGACTAATGCAAAGGACGACATTTCATGTAAAAATAAGATATGTCTCCTTAAGAGTCATTCAATTGGTTTACTGACATGTTAGTATTAGCATGCCTGGAAAGACCCAGAGCAAAGAGCTTGTCAGAAGATTTGCTTTGAACTTGGACATTAGGTTAAATTTCTCTTAAAACATACGGCTGGACCCAATTATTTGTATTGGTCAAATTACAGGATAAAATCGGTTTAGACCTCAAAAACTCTGCATTGTTGATCATTTGGCAGCCATTTTTTAACTGATTACAATTCTAATACATTGCCGGTTTTTTTTGGATGCTCAAAACAAACAAACAAACAAACCGAGACTCTTGTATGGCACATGTGAGTGGACGCAGTGCCATCTATCTGGAGAGGTTTTAATAGTCCTTTTCATTCTCCCCTGCCCTCTCTCGTGGCCGACGCACAAACGTAAAAGCACGAGAATACCCTCTAAGATGCCTGATTGGAACAAGGTATTTTTTGTTCAATAACTTGTTGTTGATACATTACAACACCATAAATAGACCGCTAACTCTCTTGAGAGACCTTTCAAATCCAAAAAGAGTAAAATTATAAACAATTTTTACCTCCAAATTAAAATAAAAAAGGAGCTACATATTGCATACTTGTAGCGTAGCATCGACTTTTTGTAATAATCTTCTTTCATTAAATTGCCCTAAAAAAGTAATTGAAGTCTAGAGACAGTGATGTTTTTGAAGTTAGTCATTAAGAATTTGTGAAACTGTTCTTTTTGTAGTACCATTTTGTAAGAAATGATGATTGCAAACATCTTGTTGTGCTATCAACCGAACAGTATGGAGTTTCCTCTTTAGTTTTTATTCATCATGTTATAATTGCGTGGAATTTTACCCATAGAGGATTTGAAGGGTCGCCCAGACGAGTTGTTGGATTATTCGTTATTTCACAATACTTCAGCAATAAATTGTTCATCTAATATTCCCTTGATAAAATCTGGCATCTTAGAGCGTGTCCTCTCGCTTCTACGTTTGTTTGCCCGAACCTAGACGAAACAGAGGGCGCTGTTTCCTTCAATGAAAAGGGATTATACCTTGGTTCAATTTCTTAATTGTACGCTAGTTGTGAACGCTTTCTTTCGATCTCACGTGCCAATGGACTACACTAGTAACTTAATACCTCTTCAAAGATTGGTGTATCTTAGAAGTACAAGTACTCTCTGACGTCATCCGACAGTTCAATTTTCAGTTCTAGCTTAATGGGCTTAACAGAGAGAGGGGTTCAAGTGGGGTTGGTGGGTGGTTAGTCCAAGTCCGTTAACCAAGTTTTGGATCGATCTCTGCCAATGACACTACATGTACATTGTTGTATGTCTGAGTGTGAATGTGAGTGTTTACCTGAGAACCACTGTGGGGAAGCAATTTAGCTGTGACGGTGAGGGTATGTTCCATGTTGGATCAGATCAGTGCAAAAGAATGGAATTTGAAATCAAACTTTAAGGACAGGGTGGTGTTGAGGAGGACCAAGGGAATTCACTGCAAGGAGACAGAAATGCCGGTATCCCGAGAGAAAAAGAGGCTCCTGCCATCTGCACAGAGTAGCTAGTGGCAATCGGAAGCTTTAGACAAGTAAGGTGTAATCAGAATATCAAATTTCACACAAAAGACGAAAGGGAGTTCACATATGCAAAGGAAATGATGAGACTGTCAACTTTTGATTGCTCAACGTCGGATTTAAAAATACATCCCCGTTTTTACCATACTTGTCAAGTGTGAAACGATTCAGTTGGCTTATCCATGGAGCTCGCCAGTACTGGAGGGGAAAGCTCAAACGAAGTTCAAACGTCTTTTAGCGAGGTTTTGTAGAGCTATTCGTTACCTCCTTATCAGATGCATTCCCGATGAGAGAGCGTTCAATGTGCTCAATGAATTCCATCTTCATGTTCAAGCACTCGATTAGGAGGTAACGTAAAACTGAAACGTCTTCTAGCGAGGTTTCAGAGAGCTTTCCTCTTCACTACTGTTGTTCTACATGACTTATCAAAACCCTAGATTTTGCAAGGTTCACGCAATCAAGTAGTAGTATCTGATTATTTTTTTTGTCGTGCATGATTGACACTTGTCAGTTTCTGGATCATGACCACTCAACCTATCTGTTGAGGTTCAACTACTCCCCCATTGAGAAGTGTAAAGCTTTGGGATTTCATACTAGTGCGCCCTCTGGTTCTACCATGAAGAAAGTGTCACCACACTTCTTACTGATGACAAAATGTTGGCACCAAAGATTGTTTTCGTATTTCTGCATGTTTTTGTCACTTGCCATGCAATGACTTCTTTATCAAGTGAATGTTGGACTCAAATAGGTGAAAATAATTGTCGAACGATTTCTTGAGACGGCAAACAGTTTTGTCAAAGAAAATTTGGAATCACTGGATGTGCTTAAATCGTGGTAGTTCTTGCCACGATTGTGGCGCAGCCTGACGACACCAGCCTGACTCACACAGCTGACATCCGATCCGGTACTTTACACGTCTCTATAGAGGTCAATTTGTATGTGTTAATAGGAACACACAAACATAACTCACTGTGATCAGCTTTGCAATTGTTGTGGTAGAATAGTGGCTTTGTCTTATTCACGATTAGCAACAGAAATGATGGGAGAATCCATGAATTGTAACAATAACGAATAACAAAATTGACATTTTGATGCACAATGCCCACCTATTGTACAAAATCAACAATGACACAAATCTCAAAACTAACTTTCACAATATCACTCCAAATGTGACTGAACTTACCCGTTGGGATGGCAAGTAATTATCTGTTTCAAACAAATCCTGCGAGTTCGTTTGAGAGGGGTGACTACGTTTTCGCAATTGAGACATCTCGAGCTATAAATAAAAAAAAGAGTCAAAAAACAGATAAGTTTAGTTCCATTAACGCCACTTGACAAAGAACTTGAGATTGCTTCCTTGAGTGATGACAATATGTATCCTCATCTTCATATTGGTCAGCCCAGGTGAAGCAAGTGCAACACATGGCCGGGAGGGACTTTCAGGAAGGACTCTGCTCATCTTCCTATTTGACGATTGCCTGGAGACGCTTCGGATACATTGACAAATTATCAAATGGGCGTAATTTGTTCTGAATATGTGACATTGAGCTGACCTCTGCTAGTAATATCGAAGCACGTAGAAGCATACACATGGGCTGAATAGGCAAAAATGTTTACACAAATGCTGGACATTGGGGGAAGCCAGATTAAGGTTTAGCTATCCATTTTCAATAGAAAGTAGCAATTACTCTTGTGAAGTGAAGAAAAAGCGGGGGAAAATAGAATTTGGTCTTACCTTGCGGACAAGTTGGTAATTTGCCCTTCTCCTAGTTATATTGGACTCCATCCAATTCAGAAGAGTTGTAGCTAATTGTAACAGAGTTTCTTATTTCTTGCACTAATGTACAATTTACTTTGCAAAACTTCATTCAATGAAAAACCTGAACTCCTACTTGTCAAACGTTAATGTTTTTTTCAATGTAAGCACTTTGGATTTATCAGCCTTATCACAATGTGAAATATGGTTCATATGAATAATATGTAAATAAAAAGGAATATCCTTCCAATTAGGAATGATCTTTAAAGCTTAGGTGATTACATATTAACTTATCGCGGGGAGATAAAGTAGTGTCACAGGCCATTTGGGCACTCCTAGGTGGCTTGGATTAGCTAGAGCTGTTACATGTATTTTTTTTCTTTTTTAGAACTACCGTGGCCTTAACCATGAATGTAATCATTTTAAATCCAAAAATTAACTCTTTGGCACATTTTTCATCCCAAAAAGTATCTATTACTTGCCTGAAAAAAAATTTGAGTGTCAAGTACAATTAAACGTGTTAAATCCACGGAACTGATCATCAGGGTGAGTTTGGTGTTGCCGCTGCGATAGTACGAGCTAGACTAGCCCTCTAGTACGAGCCACAGAGGACCCGGCCAGTAGATTTAACGACATAAACTTAAAGGCAGATATTTGACTCATGGGTGAGTAATTGATATTTTTTGAATGAAACGTGTGGCAAAGAGTTTACTCTTTGATTCAATGCTATGACATTCATGATAAAGGCCATGGTCGTGCTAAAAAAGGAAAAAATGCCTGTAATGCCTCGAAATAGTCCAAGCCGCCTAAGAGTGCCCAAATGACCCTGTGAGACTATTTTATCTCCCCGCGGTAAGTAAAAAATGGAAGCACCTAACCTTCAAAATATCGTTATAAGAACTTCATTCTTTATATAGTTATCATTTTTATTGACACATATTTTTTTTTAATTTTTAAATTACTTTGGCCATAAGAATCAACTCAAGGTACATAAACTGGATACAATAACTTTTTTGGAGGGGGATGTTTTGGATTTTGTTTTACTAATTTGTGCTTTTCTCTTCAAGCAATCAAACAAAGAATTAGAGATGGTGAGCTTCATAAATAATCCCAACATTTCAAGAAATGAAAGAAAACCCCAATATTTTTCTATTCATTTGCGCTAAATAGTAAAAACATCCATGTTTCCTCAATGTATCATCTTGCGGACTTCCTTACCGCGACTGGGAATGGGATCGCTCAACAGTTCAAGGCGGAAAAAGGTATTAATTTCACTTGATTTTTTATTCGTAAAATATTTGATCCACCAATGATGTAAGATCCTGGCTAGCCCTTGAATGTAAGGTTGATCAGGTATGTTGATCACAAAATTGTCTAAGTCTGACTTAAAGGATGCTATTGGATCAACCAAAATAGAGTATGTTAAAGGATAACTATTACTTGTTGCACCCATTAGTCGTCATCTGCCATTAGTGCTACATCATAATCCACCAGAAAAAAAGCACTTTGGTTTTAAGATCAGTGCGGATATAAAACACTTCTTATTGTGATTTTGGGAGGTTTCGATGTCAGGATTTCAGTGCACATTCTTTGCTGGACATCACCAGGGTTTTTCTTTAAGGTTTTTATTTCTACTCTTTTGCACCAAGCTTACTCTTGAAAATCAAATCTAACAAGAGGTTTTCTCAATATCATTCATGTCTTGGTGAAATGTAGAACCTGAGCTTTAGAAAAGAATTTGAAAACAAGATCATACTATACTAAACAACTTGGATCTTTTCTCGATTCATTATTTCCTTAAAAAAAATGCGCTCTAATTTTGACTTTGCGCTCCAACTCAAAAACTGACAAACGCCAATCTATCTATAGTGTCTTTACCCCAATCTTTGTTAAGTCGAAACTCTTCCTGGATAGAGTCACGATTCCTTCTTAAATCATGTATAAATAGTGTAAATGTATCCAACACTAGGTCTGACCTAGAAAACACACTACTATTTACTGAGCTAAGATTGCAACACAGTCCAACAAACTATTCAAACACCTAGAGTATTGAAAACCTAACTGTGCCGCTCTAAAGAAAGTATAACAGACAATCATTGGCTTACCTTCTCAGGAGAGAACAAATGAGAATTGACAGCCTGAAACATCTGTCGTTCTTATAATGTTGATTTCTCGGCACTTGTAACCATAGTGTAACGTGATGTGTACTACTCAAACAGGCAACACCACTAAGGTAGGTTCAAGACCCAGTACAGAGAGAGCAGAGAGATGCCACTCTATGGATTAAGAGACGGCCGACTCACTCAGGGTTATAGAGACGGCTTCAGGAAAACAGGTACCAAACTGCTGCGTTGGCATATCTCTTTCGGGCTTTTGGGTGCTATGTAACACAAGGTTAGGTCTTGTGACTCCATCAGTTTTAACACATTTTATATGAATGAAACCGGCAATATTGATCCGTATTTATATATTTTTAGCTGGTGGCCAGCAATGGCATCGTTTAATGTTCTCCTTAGGCAGGGTCAAAACTTGTAATAGCTAGGAGCAGAATCGAACCGGGACCTCTCTGATCCTTCGTAAGCTTCATGAGCATATTTTACGCCTACCCTCATGTTTTCTGCCCGAATTGAAGACATAGCCTACTACAAATAAGCAAACTTTGCCCTCATTCATTTGTAATTTGAATGGGCTTTGATCAAAAGTACGCTTAATGTGCAATTTACTTGTGTAGCTCAGTAAGTGAATGAGCGCTCAACTCTTATCTTCACAATGACTTTATTGGGGAATAATAAAATTTTGACAAGCAGGTACATGAATTGCCTTTGTATGGTCAAATAGAGTGCTTGCCGCTTTGGCTCTTCTACATCAATTATGAAAAGATTTTTTCTATTTCATTGAAATGAAAACATTTCATTCAAGTCCTGCCTTTTGCAAGTTTGTCCGATGACAAAGTCGTTACCCTGAACAGCTGCCACCCATATACACTCTATCAAGACTAAAAGCCAAACAAAAGTTTTACATGAGCTATCAGGGACGTCCAATGAGAACGGGGCAATGCCATTTTAACGAGTCAGGTATATACAAATTACTGAAATTTGTGGCATTAACGTGAAAAGTAGAATTGAAAACGGATTTGTTCACAGAATATGCAAAAGTACTAGACACACTCATGAATCACAGATTCATTTAGGCGCTATTTTGTGATATGCTTGAATTGAATTCAGAATCCGTCAAGGTCTAAATTGGCAAGGTTGGTTGAGTGTTGTAGAAGATTAGTGCGAGTTATAGGTCCAACAGATGGACAGCAAGGCCACGTACAAAGTGCCACCTATTGGGCGTAAATAGTAAATATGTTGTTCCTTCCTGATCATTTCTGACAACTCCTGACAGAAGTTAATCCCTTACAGTAGTTCTTTAGTCACGGTAACCTCCACAACGTACGAGTTGATGCAACTCCATTGTGCTGAAGGCGAGATAATTCTTATCTCAGATTTTGGGTGGGTGTATTATTTCAGATTCGTATCATGGAGCCTTCTAGTCAGACGTTGACCAAGCCATACTTAATTGTGACCGGATTTGGTCCATTTGGACCCCACGAAAAGAATCCCAGTTGGGACGCAGTGCAAGCCTTGCATGGCAAATGGGACAACGAGCAGGTCAGCAGCATTCAACTTGATTGGTCTCAATCAGAAATAGGAGCAAGAAAAATATGTTGTCGAAGATTTGAAGAAAAGAAAAAAATACAAATTGTTTGTGATCGATCTTAATTATAATCTCATGATTTGACCCCGACCAAAAAGTCTTGATTTTCATGTCGAATAGAAATTCAAGAGGGTTGCAATAAGTATTGTTCTTTTCTATACTGAGGCCAGTTTTATAAGGCGGTATTCAAGAACCCATCGGCAAGACTAGACAATAAAGGTGCTCAATATCATCTTTACGTAGCTTTAAGAAGACCCATGATTCAGCTCTTTTAAACATGCAAGTAATAAAAACTCTGCAGTGTCCGTTCCACGTGAAAATACTTATGATCATTTGTAAGGTTGTGAGTGGGCCTTAAACGTTAGGTTCAAAATCAGAAAAACCATGGCTGTTTTTTGTCATTTACCTCCGCTGGAACAAAGAATGTTCACACTTGAATGTTTTAGGAGTTTTCGAGTGGTTCATGCTAGTTAGACATGTGGCCTCAGCAAATGTTAAAAACTTGTAGGTTGAAAAAAATACTTTTGATGATTTGAAACTTAAGGAATGATCAACCTAATTCACTCATTATGCCGGATCAGATTATTTCCACCAAATTGTCTGGAAAAAATCGAAAATCTAGCTTAATGTAAATCTGGAATTAGTTTTGGCTTATTTATTCCCTTTACATTTCATCTAAACTACTGTATCATTAAAATTGTGAGCCTCAAATTCTGAATTGAAGGACAAGCCACCACAAGTTTGGAAATAATATGAAGCTAAACAATCCATTAGTCAGAAAATCATGAAACATCATTCTGTTCACAAAATGTTTATTTTACAAAAAAAAAAAAGGAATCGTAAAATAATTAAATCTGCAGAAGTAAAGGCAAGCTTACCATCCCTCAAAATAAAAAGTTGTATGCCAACACGCAAATGGATTATTCAAGACTATGTTAATTTTCGTGGTATTGCACACTTACTGTTAATTACCGTTAAACCGCATTTTCGTTCGAGAGTAATGTTAGAATGTATGGATCTCAAAAGTGTTTTATTTTTTTTCTATTTTAGGTAGATCTTTTGATCCAAGAGATTCCAGTGTGTTACGATTTTGTGCTACAGAAAGTTCCGGCTTCCTTGGAGTGTGTTCAGGGTTGCCACGCCCGAACCAAGTCCCCTTTGGCCATTGTTCACGTTGGAGTAGGCAGCTCTGTTAAGAAGATCACAATTGAGACTGAGGCTAAAAACTGTGGTTACAATATACCAGATGTGAACCAAAAATGTCCACCAAATGAAGAGTACGTCCTAACGTGTTTGATTTGGCTTGAGGCCCATTTCAAACGATGACATTTCGACCGTTTTGCAGGTGCTGTGAGAAGGGTTCCCAAACGCTTAAAACTACTCTCAATGTCGAACAAATTGTGGCAAAGATCAACGGGTAAATCAGTCTTTTTTTGCATACTGGTCTGTTGAAGCCTTTTTTTCAGTATTGCTCAAGGAATAACAGAGGAAGAGCAAGCACGACTCAGTAGTAACAAGCCCTGACGTTACTTCACGCAAATAACAGACGATAAAGATTAATGATCCATATCTACTAAACAATTGCAGTACTTAAGTGCTGTTAGGAAAGTTACAAGTTTGTTCTCAAATCTTTCAAAAAACAATTTGGGTTTCTTCAGACGAGTCAATCGCTGCACAGAAAAGTATGAAAAGATTTTTTTTGTGGACTTCAAGACGAAAAACGCATTCATTTTAGTTAACTCTATATTCACATAATGTGTCATCCATCCACGAATTAGGGTTGGCAGACCTTGAATATAGATAGGGTTGATCAGGAATTTCCGACAAAAAATTGTCCAAGTCTGACTTACAGGATGCTACAGGATCAACACCTCTACTAGAGCTGTGCATCGGATCCGAATCCGAATCCGATCGGATTGACCAACAATTTTCGGATTCGGATTCGGATTGGGTTCGAATCCGATCCCAGTCCAAACTTGCAAGAAAAATTAAATGAATGTAATCCCATACAAATAAAGTAACCCAAAATTTCAGAAATTAAGAAAAGGATCAAAGAATTTGTAGTCCATACAGTCAATATTAGGACATCAGGCCTGTTAATGCACAACTTTTGCACCATTTTATAACAGAATGCTATTCAATTGTAATACAATTAAAGCATATAATTAAGGCAATTGTTGCAAAAAAAAAAAATGAGTAATTGCAACAGGAAGATTATATTTTAACTAAGGCAATGCCACTCAATCTCATCATTTTGAAACGTTTAAGTGGCAAAAAGGCACATTTAGTTCAATTTAAATGACCTCTTTTTTGTCAATTGGGTGAAAAATCAGATTTGGATCATATTTTTCAAAATGTTTCGGATTATAGTCGGATTGAGATTCGGATTCGAAAAAAAAAATCGGATTCCGATTCGGTTGGATTGGGGAAAAAAATCACTTCGGATCGGATTGGGAGACCCTGTCCGATCCGATACACAAAAAATCTGTACATACTCCCTACGAATATATGAGGGCAGCAAATTGAACAATGAAGGAGCCAGAGGATGAAGAGAAGTGGACTTCATTGTTCGAACTAGACTGGATGAAACCCACTCTACAGCATATCAGACAAAAAATTAAAAAGGTTGAAATAATGGTCAGTGCTACTTTCAATTTCAGTCAAAACGTCATGAACATAAATAAAGTCGATGCCTAGCTATTTCAAGCTAGCTCAACCTAGTTTCCCTCTTAATTAGCCCTCAAATCTTTTGAGGGTACCTTGCCTAACATATCAAAATCATTCAAAATCTTACACTGGTCCAACACACCTACTCCTGAAAATACAGGACCATAAAAGTATGACTCCCTGAATATTGAAGCAATCAAAGGACTAAAAAAAAATTCATGTATTGTTGCCTTTGGATGAAAGAATTTATCATTTAGAAATTTGGTCCTTTAAATTTCCGCCCTAATCATAAGCTTTACGTTATTGTTTGGTCAAGATTAGTGGGGGGTTATTTTACCCCAAAGGAACCGGAATAGCCTCAAACTTTATTTCACTTGAATAAACCATCTTTTTGACCTCTACTTAACTGGTTCTTACGATGAATTGAACCGCATGTTGCTTCGAAAATGAGCTAGAAAGAAGGTTTTGAATGGCAGGCATTTCACAGGAGTTTTGGTAAAAGAGAGGTTATGGTAATGAACTTTAAAATCAGACTATTTTTGAAGGGATTATTGACCGTCAAAACAACTTTGAGATGAAATTGAATCACTTTTTCTGCAACTAAAAATTTGAATACCTTTATGGTGGTTTTGCTTGTAGGAATGAAAAGAGTACGCTAAACATCAATTTTCATTCACTTGAAGTATGCACAAATTGATGAGACGGGAAGTGAAGGTGCAGGTTTATGCGTTTTGAACCACAATGTTTACTATTTCTTGCAAATGTTCTAATATAAATTCCAGTTTTTTTTAAATTGATGATAAAGTCAATTCTTTGACTTGGACATTGAAGCAAGATCCCGCAAGAATTCATCTTACCAAAGAGATCCTGACCAATTGATCAACCAACTCAAAGACTTTGAATAATTATACCCACCTATGCAATCAACAACAATGAGAGTGTCTTAACTAATCTATTCAATCCTTTTCAGGTCCGAGGCTGAAACGGGAATTGAGGCCGAGCTATCCACTAGTGCGGGAGGCTACTTGTGCGAGTTCATTTTCTACAAATCCCTAGCAGCTTCCAATGGAACTGCCCTCTTCGTTCACGTGCCCGATTACAACAAGCCTTACTCGGTGGACCAGATGGGCAAGGCCTTGCAGATTATTTGTGAAACCCTCATACCTACCAATACAATAAGGGATTAATTTAAAGGTCTCACTTCTGTGATTGGTTTTGTACCTTCTTATCTGTGTCATGGTGCACCATTTGTTACCAAGATATTGAAATGTATCCATTGTTATTGGCTAAAAGTAGCAAAAGCACCTTGGCAGGTCATTGAATTTGATTTCGTGCGATAATGTTGTGTAGATTAGACACATTATAACACTTTAGAACAGTGATGGCCCCGACGTGATTATCGTGTATATGGACAAATTAGACAAAGAATACACTATGTTAAAATGTTCGGGGTTACTAAACAAAAAAAAACCTGATTGTCACTATTGATTTAGCTCAGTCAGGTTTGATAATTTTGTTCATGAATTTAATGTTTTACTTTGATCTTGAACCAAAGACTATTTATTGTCCCTAGTTTGAATTGGTTGTTGTGAGTAACTCATATGTGATTTTATTTTTAGAATTTGACGCTGTCCCATAAAGAATAGGAGTAGGATGTTTTGCTCTTTTGGGAACAACAACCATTGGTTCAATGACCCCACTTTATTGGGTCACAATTGCATTTGACAAGCTTTCTATTAACATAATAATCTTTATTGCGACTCTTGGTCATGTCATGGCGTAAAAGTAACTATAAAATAAAATCTGATGTATATACATTATACAAAATGGTAAAACAAGAAGAATGTCAAAAAGGTAAAGGCAATAAAATAGTTGACTAGAAAGTGATATCACAATGAGTATGACTAGAATTGGTTCAATGCGCATGAAAATAGGTAAGAGGTGAGTTGCAGATAGTACAAAGACAGGTAGGTAGAGGTAAGTGATGAAAATCTTGGTTATTGCAGTAGAGTGGATGGGCCAGATTGAACAGATCCTTTGTATCTTTTTTAAAAGAAAGGATTATCACTGCTAATTTTTGGTATCCCTTTTTGCTTCCACTGTTAGCTATTGTTGGTTAATGTACAATGTTTCAAGGAAAGAGAGAAAACATCTCCATACAAGTGTTAATTTTGAAACGCACACCAACCAATCTCTCCTATTCTACGTCTCTTGGTCTGCTTATTTTGTTTAACCATATTTGTACAGGGTCTTTTCAATTTGAACACTTGTGTCAAGATTACGATTTCTTTGTCCATGACCTCAAAGTTGTCATTCAGAAACACCTAACCATTAAATGTATTTCAGTTTTTCCGAATTAAAGGAACAGAGTAACCAACTGCTAAATGGCATACAGGAAACAAAACCCACTTTTTAGAAGTACCAATCGCGAGTTGTCGGGGTCTTTGTCACAATTGACAACATTCAAGGGTGGCCAGAAAAACAAGATCCTCTGAAATCTGGCCTACGTAATTATGTACCCTCCATTGTCCAAAACTATAAAAAATCACAATGATACATCTTCAAACATTGCATCTTCAATAGCATCATTCGTGTCTGTATCAGGGATGTCCTAGATAAGTCATCAAAACCTTTTATAGCCATTTGCGTACATTGTCGCGTTTCATCACCCTTATTTCAAGCTTTACGAAGAGAATGCTTCTTCTATAGAGAGAGCTCTTACCATATCATTCAGTCCGTCATTGTTCATCAATCGAGACAAGGGACTCCTACATTCCAAGCAATACAAAGGGATCCTTTATAAGTGTGATTATTAACGTGGTTAACCAATACCAAAGTAAGCATTCATCAATACCATTCTTATGTCCAAAAACACATCCTATAAAGAGTTTTAGTATCGACCTATGCTGAACTAAAAACGGGAGCACAATTTGCTGCCAAGATAATAAAGTGGGGAACCTGTTTTTTTGAATGAGTTTCATGGCTGTAAACCTGATTTACTTATGATCTGCTATTAAGATTAATCCAGTTATACGAAACCCTAATCAAGTAAATCTTTGAACATACATAGCGGTAGTGAACAAAATCCTCTTGATTGTCGATGCGCAAATGTCACTCTGCAATGTTGGCCGAGTCAGTGCATGTGTACTTGAATCGCACTCAGGTTTCCTTGGAATACCTTGGATGCTGGATGAGAGCACTCGTATGCTGTATGAAAAATTGCTTTTATCTGGTTCTCTTGGAAGATTGGAAGAGCCAGGGGCAGGACTTATACTCAGGAGTACAAACACAAAAAGTGGCGGACACAATAAGAGTCTTTGTTTGAAGGCGAAGGTATAAAACAACAAATTCGAGATCAAATTTAGACTCACATGACATGGAACACACGAAATCACCACTGACCCAGTAAATATTAGTTGGGAAGTTGTTATTTGGATGTGCATGAAAGCCACATCTTAGCCTGAAATCGAAATCGAAAATTTGGCGAAACAAAAATATTTTCGTAAAAGAGGGTAATTTTGGAAATTAGAATACCGTAACAAACAAGTCTGTTTGTAACGCCATCTTCATAAGTAGTTAAAAAGAACTGCACTTTTACACTGTTTGCTATTTGCGTCAGTACTTTTTTCGTCCCTGCTTTTAGTTTAGAGGTTTATTATCTGAAAATTATTTGCCCAAATCATGAGGCAAATTCGAGGCTTGAAAATTGTATAATCGCATTGCAAGTAGATCTTAGGCAGACCAATTTTTGGAACAGAGCTGAAAGGCTTTTAGAGTTTAGTTTCGGATTGAAGAGGCGTTGCCTTCCATCTACTGTTTTTATATTTAGGGCAATTTGCAGAAAGGTACATTGTGCAAGAATGATTAAAAAGAGCACTGTTTTTGAAACATGTTCTTTTTTTTATATTAAAAATGTGTTTAAAAGTATCTCACTTACTTTTTTTGAACTACACATCAATATGTCATGAAATTAATCTCGTTCTTCTTGGTCCCCTAATCTAAAAAATGTGCTCCAACATAAGATTCTAATTTTGTTATGGCAAATATTCTTTTCGCGCCTCTGTGGCACAATAAATGATTTTGTTTCTTTGCTTCTGTGTAAACTTGAAGAGTTCTTTTCGTTGCTATTTTGGAACCAAAGAGTTCTAAGACGTCAATTCAATGTTCAACAAAGTCATAGAGCAATAAGTCCAATTCCGAACCTCTTTGATCAGTCTAGCCGACAATGCCAAATTGGCCTGGAGTGAATTTCAACTAGGAAATGATATTTTGTAGTTTGAAACTTCCTTAGGTTTGGAAGCATATTAGGGTTAGTAAATACTCTCGTGTCATGGTTAAACTCTTCATTTCGCAAAATATGGTAAAGGCACGAATCTAACTTCAAAAAATAACATAAACGTGTCTTAGTCTCAAAGAACATTTGAATATCAATCTGACCTTAAACAAGGAAAAATCAAGCCTGAAATGATGTGCAAGGAAAAAGTCAGTTTTGCCACAATGTAGCAAATATTTGAAACGGCCAAATGAACATTTGCTAATCGACATTGATCCAATTCAAGAATTGACTTTCTTCAATCAAGAATGTCTTACTCATTTCCGTGAAGGCAAAAAATTCATTGCTCAAGATGTCACAATTGAAAGCGACAGTAAAATGCCACTACAATAATTTTGACAGCCCTGTCGCTCCTCCAGGACTACTATCAGAGTCTTTAAATGTTGCTTTTTTTTATCAGTTTTCCGCTTTTTGCCCAGAACTTTTGCTCGAAATTTTTTCACTAGCTTTTATAACTCATTCCTGGACATACTTCACTTGAAAATAAAGAGACATAAAAATGAACTTTTTGAAAAATATAACGTGAAACTGTGGGTGAATGGCGTTTGGAATAAAAAAATGTCAAAAAATGAATAGACCAACGCACAAGCAATGCTTTACCCACTTTTTTTTTGCACAATAAGACTTAAAATAGTGTGATCTTTTGAGTCTGACTCCAAACAACTAGCGCTTTTCTTGACAGCTGTTTGGAGACACTGTTTCCTCCGCAGTCTAGTGTTTTCCCCAACCTTACCAAATTTGCATTCACCAAGAACTTGTGGAGCATGAAACGAGCACAATTTAAGCATTTTAACGTACTGAAATAAAAAGATCAATGAGAAGAACTATTTAATGAGATACCCTGCCATTGGTACGGGCAATTGGTCCTGCACTATGACAATATTCCACATTAGGCGTGCAAACTAAATTGACGGTCCGCTCACCTTCAAGCCCTCAGGCTAACTCCTCTCGACGTCAGGGCAAAATAAATAAATAAATTTTCCACTACTTTACTTCAAAACTGAGCGTCTTTACTTTGCCAAATTAACACCTAATGCATGAAGAATGATTGCCTTGCACGAAATAGTCACAACTTTTATTACAAACTCCATTTGACAAAAATTGACAAAAAACAAAAATTGAGTAAGAAAGTTGAAACTGGCCCTGGTCCTTACGTAGGTGACGTAAGAAAGAATTCCTGTTATAGTATGAGCGCATTGTGTTGATTCCGAAGTATCTCCCTGGTTTTGGTCTTTGGCGTAAGTTCATCAAGCTTTGACCCGCATCAACTCCGAAATTCTGGACGGGAAGCTCACGTGAGGGGAATGGATCAGGTCCTACCTTGATGGCAGATTCCAATGGGTATTCACACAATGTGCAGAGTCCATCGATCTAGATGGGGTTTCTCAAGGACCCATGCTCTCACCCCTCTCGTATGGTAGACGTTACCCACAATGCAACTCTCGAAGTGTAAGGCACAGACGGCCTATGCAGACGATACCTCCTGGGCGTCAATTATGACGATGATCTGGGTTGGAAATCCCAATTTCAATCTCTCTTGGGACACCTAAATCCATAGAATCCCTAAACCAAAATCAAACCATTTATAAAAGGCCTCGTTCTCTCTGGACTCCGACACCGTATGTGTATGTTCGCCTCAATTCGTATCAGCATGGTCCTGATCAATTTGCTAAGAATTCTATGGGAAGAGAAGAGAGGAGGTAAAGGGGGCTTCTTGGGCTTGACCTGACTAAAGTTAATAGCAGGAAAACCGAATTAGCGAGTTTCCCAACCCTCGATCATAAATAGAATCAAAGGGTGGAATTGATATTCGTTCACGAATCACGTTGTTGAAAGACACTCTCCATTAACAAATCATCCAAACCACCCAGTCAAAAATATTTCAGGGTCAATTATGTAGATAGAGGAAATAATGGGGCAACTTTATTACCAATCTAAAGATAATCTTTAGGTTCATCCTTTGTCATATTCTTCAGTTTGCGTTAGAGATGGTTAGTATAGTTAATACTTATGCCATCATTCTTTGAACCTGAGGCATACGGTGTCTTAAAACCTTAATTTCGCTGAAACACACAAATGCAATTACTACGATGACAAGAAATAAAAGAACTACAGACGCTTCAGCGTACAGGTATTGTTCGGGTTTTAGACATTGTATTCGTCAATGGAATGTTTTATTACCGACACAAACATAAGGAGAAAATGGCCACGTTACCTGTAAGTCTTTAAGCATCATTTTTGTAGCATTAAGACAAGGCCAGAATCTCTAATCTCAGAGAGAACGTTTTCATAGAATGTTGAGGGGAAATCAGGAGAGTAATTATGGCTATTTGTCGATACTGTATTTTCATATCAGGTGTTCTTCAAATCTTTGAAGGCAAAGCCTGTTACTCAGTTCTAGTGTGGGAATTGCAGGATGTACTTAAGAGAGTGAAGAACAAGAGATTGCTTTTGAAATAACTTGATCTGTCTTCACTGGAAAATGACTTTGCAAGAAAACATTATCTGGAAGATGTCAGAAGCATCCTGGGTAAATTTGGATCAGGGGGCGTTATCTATAGGCATTTTGACGTCGTTCATGTTCAATCTCCTTGATTCTAAGAAGCTGTGTCGCTTTGGAAGTTATCCTATATTTTGTGGACGGATGACTCGATTCCAGCCCTAGTTGGGATACAGGGCAACATGTAAATATTTTCTAAAACATTTTCCGAAGTTGGTGTTACGGATATCCACAGAGAGGAGTATGACCTTTCATTTGCTGGACAAACCCTGTAGCTGTTGGTAACCATAGTTGTGTAAAAAAATCTAGAATTTCCAAATAATATTGTAAGGTTGTACCCAAACAATGGCTGAATCACCTCACAATGTGGACGTATATTCATTCCACAGCGTTAGCCACTCAATATACATCAATAACCTAATTGTTGATTAAATAAAAAAAAAATCTAGTCTTCTCTTTAATGATACAGCAAATTCAAATAGACACTTCAAAGAACAATCATTCGTCAATTTATTAACCTGGGCAAAGAGCAAAGAACCAAAAGTGGAAGGCCATTTCCTGTATGTGTCATGAAAGTTTTTCCACAGGTAATGCGCAACCTCTCATTTTTTTCAATTGGGGGCTATGACAACTACTTTTGCCAACCCCTGGTATGGAATGACTTTCGAGTTGCTTGGCCAAAACCTCCTTCTGGGCGCTCTAGGTTCGGAATATTAAGGAGGATCTGACCAAAATCAGTTGTTTTATGACACAAAAAGAGCGGACAGGGTCAACTTTAAAAGCATAATTTTTGAAGGGAGAGCACCTTCAAGCCCTTGAAAATCTAGGCTAGTTAAAACAATGAAGTCCAACTCTCTTCTTTCTGGGTCTCCTTCATTGTTCAATTTGCTGCCCTCAAATATTCGTAGGGCTTATGTAGGCGTTGATCCAATAGCAGGATTTAAGTCAGACTTGGACAAGTTTTTGACTAAAATTCCGGATCAACCTTACATACAAGGATTAGCCAGATCAGCCAATTCTAATTCGTTGGTCGATCAAATGATACATATAAATAAAAGTCAAGTAAAGTAGTTAATCTTCTCGTCTTGAACTGCTGGGATTCCAATCCCGGTAGCGGTAAGGAAGTCCGCAAAAAAATGTTTGTTTTTTTTCGGTCACGTGCAACTTGCGTAATCAACCTCGGCAGGTGGTTTGTTATAAAAAAAAGATTTTTGAACGGCAAAAATAATTGATAGAGAAAAAATTTGCGATCGGCTGAATAGCCAAACATATATCTTAATACAAATCAATCGTCAGTGCACCCTGCATTAGGCATTTTCAACTGAATTATTGATATCAAACCTTTGGACAATTGCCAAATGTCATTGCAAAGTCAATAATTTGAAGGAGATAGGGATAGGTAGATCAACATAAAACATCCATGCAGTGCCCGATATTAGAGCTATAAATAGTCAGTGTGTTGACTTTGAAGACTCGAGCCATTTTGAAAATCTGTGGAGGGCCTGAAAGATTTGCATCACTTCGGATGATTTTGGAGGACTTATTTTTTATATTGCAAAATACCATCACACAAATAACCCAGATTTTCGCCCTTTTTAGTTGTTCAACAGCAGCATTAGCGCATTTCAATTTCCCCCAGAAGTTTTGACATGGCTAAACTCAAGACATTGAGTCCGTCAGGACTGGAGAGGAAAGTTTTTTTTGAAACCTTGCTAAAAGGAAGACGCATCTAATCAGGAGGTAACGCATTGCTCGAACATCTTAATTCTTGCGAGGTTTTGAAGAGGTTTCCTCTCCAGGCATGTCGGCCTCCATGCTCGAGACCAAACCAAGGGAAGCAAAATTGAAAGTGTGCAATCTACCCATATGTTGCGGCTGCTCGGCCTTTGGAGGTTGCAATTCATACATACTTAAAAAAAAAAAGATTTGCCAATCAGTATATCAAGACAAAATTTTAGCAGGTCTTTGTTCCAAAAGACTCGTAGGGCTTGAACCATTTTTCGAAACTCGATTACAACCCTACTCAGTAATAGCTGCAGTAGTATTACCTAGCTTTCATGAAGCGAGTAATTGAGTTTGTCATCAGTTCAAATCAAGGCCTAGCCGTTATGTAACAAAGGTCAGGCAGCATATCCTGAATTCGAATTCTGTATGGAAGTGAGAGAGTTTACAATTACTTCGTAGTACTACTCTACTGCAAAAGCCTCACGGTCAATGACACAGTGGGGTTGAGGTTTCCAAGGAGGTCCTCGCTGGGCAACAAGGCACTCGATCACATAGAAAATGAACTTACCCACAAGGCCAATCTCAGACGGAAGTTGCTCGACTTTAAACTCCCCCTGTGTCTCATGACTTGAGGAGGCAGAAGGAAGAACAAGTTTGCCCGAGAACTCAGTCAGTCGGCTCTTAGACCTCAAGCAAGAAAGCAGACCAAAATAGGGGCGACGTGCAAGAGGTTTCAATGAAAAGTTGCTCCAGAAGACGGGAACCTGTCGCTCTTGGACAAGTGTCGTGAGAAACATCGAATGCTACACTTCCTGCCAATCATTCACTTGGTAAGTTTATGGAGGGGTCTTTCGGTCGAATCAGGTAGATCTAGAGATTCTCATACGCAATAAGGAGAGTTTGCGCAAGTTGCAACAAGTATAGTAGTTTTATATAGTAGTTTTTAAATAGTAAAATAAGTTGATTTTACTAAAAGCTTTCAAGGTTCACGCTTTGCCCGAATTTTCCTGATTCTTTGCCAAAAAGTGAACCTATGATAATGAAAAATGTGCAAGATATTAAAAAGTACTCTTTATTGAATAGTGGGACAGAAAAACTTTGGCCCCATTCACGTTTTCCCGCCATTTTACTTGACACACACACATGACAAAGGCTTTTGTTTCAAAAATCCCAACGAGAGTGGAACTCACACGAGGGTGATTGCAGCCAATAAATTGTTATGAATTAGGAATGGTCGTGTTAGTTCCATGGCAATTTTTCATCCTACAGTTGTTGTTTTTTTGTGTCCCACAAACACTCTCAACCAAAGTCTGAAAAGCATTTCGAGTGACGAGATTAGTCAAAGGGAATTGTTTGATTAATCATGCACATGTGCTTGGCCTCAGAGTGAAAGCCAACATTGGAATAGTTACCAGTCCAGGTACTCTGGCCCGATCTCCTTGCCTACTTTCCACCATGGTAACAAGGCTCTCATCTGAATCTGCTCTCAGTCCCATCGCTTTGTAGTAGCCTGCCCGTCCAGATAAAAAGAGACACCCACAAGAAACTAACATACAAACCAAAATCTTCTTTTTTTCCAGAGCCATATCCTGGAAGATCCTCGTTCTTTTGTGAATTATGCCATATGAGTGGAACTTCTGACGATTGTCGAAACATGGAGGACCAAACCGAACAACAACAGTCTTTAGTGAACGGAAACAGTGTTGCGATCAGTGTGAATGATGCAAAACTTTCAAATGGCCAAGCCAAAGAGAGCCCGATGGCCATCAAGATCTCAAATGCTTACAAACATTACACATGTGGTCAGAAGCGAACCCCTGTACTTCTGGGGTTGGACATGGAAGTTAAAAAAGGCCAGATATATGGACTTCTGGGTAAGATGCCACTTATCATGCCGATTTGCTATCCCGGTTTTATTATGACTTCCAATCATAACGTTTGGGTAATTGTTGAACGTCTTCTATTGATATACTGCGTGGGTGGACTATTTAAAATGGTTAATTCTGTTGATCAAGGTCATGGGTAGGTTTCAAGACAAATCATGCCATGGTCAAAAATGCAGGATATAGTAAGATTAAACCAAACCTTGCTCTCCAATTCAATGGTGAGTTCAAAATTACGGATTAAAAATAGTAGCTCATGAAATAGAGTACTTCTTACTTGTACCTTTGCTGAGGTCAGCAGCCAAAGAACAAATTGAACTGACATTTATTTCGATTCCAGAAATTACAACGCCATCAAATTTCTTCTCGAATCTACGTAATGATGTATGAATAAATTTCTCCACAAAGCTACAACGAATATTTTGCAATGAAACCATTACTGATAGTATGGTTTAGATTAAGACTGACGCATTTTCAACATGCGAATAAAATGGTCGGATTAAACTCTATTTCATGGACTGGGCAAAGTAGAAAACCAAGGCCGAAAAATTACGCAAATACTTCATATCAAGATGACTTTCGCGGGGTATACCTAATAATCCTGGAATTCTCTCAAAAGGTCCCTCTGGCTGTGGGAAGACAACCGTGTTAAAATGTATAGTTGGTAAACTGACCGTGGAAACGGGTTCGGTGCGGGTATTCGGCGAGCCTCCGGGATCTCCAGGCTCTGGCGTTCCTGGACCACGTGTCGGTTACATGCCCCAAGAATTGGCCATTTTTCTTGAGTTCAATATCGAAGAAACGCTCACCTATTTCCGGCGCATTTTTGGCATGACCCGTCAACAGTACGAGGATCGCCTTGCATTTCTCATGAAGTTCCTGGATTTGCCATCAAAAACACGGTCCTTGATCAACATGAGTGGAGGCCAACAAAGACGGGCATCCCTGGCCATAGCACTTCTTCACGAGCCAGAGTTGCTCATTCTGGACGAACCCACAGTGAGTAATCCATTCCAATTTACCTGAAATACATTGCCACCCTAACCACGACTCTTTTCACCAAAGGTCGGGGTGGATCCCCTTCTGAGAAGTGCAATTTGGAACCATTTGACTGAGATGACTGATTGCTTTGGGAAGCATTGCACCATTGTGATAACTACCCATTACATTGAAGAGGCTCGACAAGCCAATCGTGTTGGAATGATGCGGTTCGGAAAACTCCTCGCGGAAGATTCTCCCGAAGCCTTACTATGCCGGTAACCAGATATAAAGATGATATATGTAGCTCCCAGCTCCAGATGCCAGCTTGTTTACATTTACATACCTCTGTCAACACTTCAGAGACCAGTTCCCGGTTACCACTGTCTAAGATACTACTCACGTGTTATAGATTCAGCAAGCCAAATCTCGAGGACGTCTTCCTCGACCTCTGTCTCCAGGATGGAGACCTTGAGACGGCCAAAGTCCGGGAAGAGCGCACTCAACGCCGACCCATCTTGAAGTTCTCCAAGAAAAAGTCAGAGGCCAAGCCCAAGCCAACAGATCTTGAGGACGGAGAGGGTTGCCAAGTGGTCCTGACCAACGGCCAGGGCAGCAGACCCAAGGAAAAAGTGTCTGCCACCAATAGTGCGGCTAGTGCACGTTCCACGTCCTCCACAGTCGCGAAATACATTGGTCAAAAGAAGCCCAATCTCACCTCGCAGAGAGTGACCGCATGTATGATCAAGACCTTCAACCGGATGAAGAAGCGCGTGGGTCTCCTTGTTTACCAGTTCATTTTGCCCGCGCTGCAAGTGTCGTTGTTTTGTCTGGCTATCGGCCAGGACCCGAAAGAATTACCGGTGGCCATTGTGAACTTGGAAAACCAGGGCCAGCCTTGCGCCGGTCATCCCACTCAGTGTCCATTTGATATGACCTTTGTGGGCCCTGAAGTCAATGAACATTTGCAGAATTTGTCATGTCGCTATCTAAGCTTCATGGACGCGTCCATAGCCCGGCCTGTGTATTATGAGAGCTATGAAGTCGCTCACGAGGCCGTGAAAAATGGCGACGCTTGGGGCGTGATCAGTATGGGGCACAATTTCTCGAGGAATTTGTACGATCGCATTTTTGAATCCGTTGCCAATGAAGACTTGACCACCGTGAATCTGGAGAAATTTAATGCTAGTCAAATCCAGGTTCGGATGGATATCACCAATCAACACATTGCATTCACACTTCAGCTGAAGTTTGCCGAGGCATTTCAACTATTCATGGAACAATTGGTAAGTTCCCTCAAGATGTCGTTCAGAAGAGCTGACAATTCTTACACCTTACAAGGGTAATCAATGTCGTTCGAAGAACAGGTTTTTTTATATGTATTTTCGCCTCTTTTCTATGAAAATATCCTCTTTTGCTTCAATGCCACTACTGAGTTGAAACAAAAAAAAAATGCACACCAAAGTATTCTGATTAGCACACCGAAGAAAACAGTAGCCCCAAAACGCGGCACACAAGCCTAAGAAAACATGCAAAAACTATTTTGGAACACACAAGTAAAACGACCCACCAATATGTTGGGTCGCCATTGCTACTGTTCATAATCAGCTGGTCCTGAGGAAAAAGGTAATTTTGTAAAAATATAGGGCTTGTCAAGTGAACGCCTTCATGAACAATTGACGTTATTCCATGGAGTGAAATCAAAGACAACATGCCCAGCCAAAGCGCACTGTGCATGGATTGAATTTTAACACTTATATCATTTTACACGCTTGTCTAAGCAACTAGCATCGTGGTACTGAGCCAATATGATAGTGTGTCCACCGGTTAACACCAAACATGTTCATTTTGTTTCGTTTTGTAACACAGCTCTCAAAATCACTCGATTATTGAAAATTCAATGGGCGGATAGTACGAGTTGACTGCAATGTTTGTCTTAGTTCTCCCTCCCTAAAATGCCCAAAATCAGGGTGCCGGACCACATCACTTGACATATCCTATTATGAGTGAATAGCCCATATGTAATGCGTTGTTAATCGTAATTAAAATAAGTGCTCCAAACATGTACTATTGCGAAGTATTTGTGAAACTTTGTGTATTTTCTGGCCCAGGCATTGAACAACGTAATTGTTGTGTGAGTGCATTATGCATCCAAGTACAGGTCACATCATCACATTGTTGCATTGCATATGTTGATGTGACCTGTACTTGGATGCCAATGAGCTTGCAAACAAGTAGTTGATTGATATAGATTTGTATCCCTGTCTGGGAATCATCCCACCAATCATGATTGGATTGGATTAGGCAGATCACTCTCTTTACTGACTAAACTACGGTGCACACCATTAGCAACACCTGCAAAATGACATTTTATCCAAATTTTATGAGACTAATATCTTTGCGATTGTCAGAAAAGCCTCATGTTTATAAACGAGGGAAAAGACTCAATTCTGGAAAATGGAACACTCTTTCTCGATGGAACCAGTAATTTCAATGTCTTGACAAGTCTGTATTCGCAGATGAGGCCTCTAACCTAAGAAGAAAGGGTCGAGAAAAATTTACGAAATTGGCTAGATCAATGTTCGCATTCACTACAGAGGGCCCCACGTTTCGAGCGCACCCGCGTGTTCACCCATGGACGGGCCAGCTCCGTTGTAAAAAAAATCCACTTTGTCAAAAAGGCCCGCAGGGCCGTCCAGAGAGCCCCAAAGAGTCCTTTTCTCACAATTTTCTCACTCTTGATGGTCAGAATGATCCAGATTTGGTTAATTGAGAGATTAATTGGCGAGTGAAGTCGATTCAATTATAATTGAGCGTCGAAATTTGACGTTCGCTTGTTTAGAGCCACACGTGGTAATGCGTAACATTTGAAGATCTCGTGTCAACATTTTGAGCCTTGGCATTTCACCTTGGTCGGAGGGTAAAGCCTCGTCCGGGCAGCAAGGCCATTTGTAGTCATTTTCATTGCTCGGATGTAGCGCCCTCTGTTTCGCCTAACTGCGGACAAAAACAAAGTTAGAAACGAAAGATTTATAACTTTGCCAATTCATATCAACCTTGAAATATCTTGTGACTGTCTGTTACATTTCATTGGCATGGTATTTCGCTTTTCATGAGTAAAATAAAGGTTGAAATGCCAGACTCCTTGACTTCGCGCTGAGCTCCTCAAGTAAATTTGTCCACACTTGGACGAGACAGAGGGCGCTGTTCAACGCCCTGAAAAGTTCTATTACATCATCGGACAGAACGGTCCATGTTCCTACTCTATGTGCTTCCGTTTATGAATTGAATGACCCTTTTTTTTAAGGTGACATCTTGTAAGATTGACAAGGCTGTGGCTAACATTCCGCTCACCTTCCTTGATCCAATCTATGGAACACCCGAGCTAACCTTTACGGATTTCATGGCGCCAGGTAAGCAATTACTTTCACCGGTTTTTCCGAATTTTTTTAAACATTACCGGGATCGTAATCCACTGCCCCAATTGAATAAAAGCTCAGATTCGTTTTATTTTTGCAAGTTAAAATGTTCATGATATCGCCCAACGAATTTGATCGGACAGACCGGTCTAGCTCTCCTTTTATGAAAACATTTAGAGTTCTTCCGACCAAACCTTTTTCATGGGAATTTTTCAGCAAGATGCGACGGTCTCGCTTGAAATGCACAATGATAAATGACGTCATCAACACATGTGCGTGCCGTTTGATGATTTTTACCCCAATGTCAATTACAAACTCGTATAAACTTTAACAGCACTTTAAGTAATATCATTTATGGAGTATCAAGCCGGGTCCATTTGTAGTCTCTTTGCGTAATATACATCTCTGAGCTATTGTAAAAACGTGAAAAAAAAGTAGCACGATGTTTGTCGGCTCTCTATATGATAAAATGCATGCGATACGGTAATATGACTAAGGGTATATCAGGTAATAGCATTTTTTTACCCATGACCCAGATCAGGTTTTGAAAGCCTTTGTTCAGGGTAGCTACGCGTATTTCATCAATCCAAGAAATGATCAAAATATTCTTTTTTTTTTTCAAATTGACATTAGCTACTTAGGAAAACGTCCAACAGAGTGTCTTCCTCTTTGGCTGGGTAGTTGTTATAATATGGAAATGAATCAAATTTCAGGCATTATTCTGACCATCGTGCACAGTATGGCATTGGGATACAGCGCCATGATTATTATACTGGAGCGCAACGAGGGATTATTGGACCGAACATGGATCGCGGGGGTCACTCCCGGTGAATTTGCATTGGCTCATTTCTTGGTATCGTTAGTGGTCAACTTCCTGCAAGTGGTGGTCACACTAACCTTCATGATCCTGGTGTTTCAGGTAATCTGTCCATCCGTCTGCCTGTCCCTTATTTACTACCCCGTACAATGTTCCCTTGTACGACAAACTTGCTCCATCTCGACTCATAGGTTTTTAAAAGTGCCCCCACTCTCCCATGAGTAAATACTGTAGTAAAAATTGGTAGTTTAAGACGGATGGGTGGCAGGAACATTTTTGAACACGAACATCACATGGAAAATTTAACTAGATGACTGGTGGTCCTCGACCTCAAAGGTCACCCACCCGCTTTGGGTACATTAAGGTAAAAAAACGAGCTTTCACAATTATGACTGAGCCAGAAATGTTGTAAGGAATAAATCATTTTCAACCTATGGTGATCAAAATGTTAGGGATATAACTTATATTTCCAGGCCACATGACTGTCAAATATTAAATGTTAGCTGATTTCTTTTAACACTGAAAACTCCATCTTTGGAGATGTTGCAAGTGGCAGGTCTGAAATATAAGCTGACTTGCAACAACTTGAGGAAGTATGTCTTCCATTGGAAAATGGTAGATTTTTTCTACATGAATAAAGCCCAAGAATGAACAGTAAAACAGAAAACAATTCCCTCTTACCATCTTCAAATAGCCCCTCTCTTGCTGTGTTCAATACAAGATACCATTTCGCTCCCCTCCTCCATTTTTCTAGACAAATGGATTTTAGCACCGTGCCTGACAATGTTACCTTGCACAACAAACGTGTTCCATCTCGATTCACGGGCTTTAAAAATGCCTCTATGAGTGAATATTAGTGAATTCTTACTCACACTAGTCCTTGATTCTCATTGGATGGATTCAAATCCTTTTCAGGTGCCAAATGAAGGCTCTCTCTGGTTGGTGTTCCTGCTCACGATGTTGCAAGGGGTGGCTGGAACCACCATTGGCTTGATCATTTCGGCCGTGTGCAAGACTCAACAAGATGCCACCCAAATCGCTTTGGGCATCTTTTACCCCAATCTAATTCTAAGTGGAATCATTTGGCCCGTGGAAAGCATGCCCTTGGCTCTGAGGTAAGATTGCGCAGGATTGCACTGCGAAAAGGGCCTCGGAAATAAGGTAGAAAAAAATCGCCAAAAAGTAACCCTCAAAATTGGTCGGACCTGTCGTGGGAACTAGGATTGACAAAACGTGACTCAAATGCCGTCATAGCAGTTTGAGAGTACATTTCAACTTTACTCCACTTTCTTGTTCCAATGCATTGGTCGTACTATTGTTTGCAAAAAACTCCTCAATCCCAAGAGTGTCCCATTGCAGTGTTTTATTGGAGTTTGCCAGTAACAATTCCATTAAAGCGCTCTAGAGGGAAGAGTACGATCATTGTTATTGCTACGGTTAAAGTTGTGGTTTAGTGTTATTTATTTAATGCATAAGGACTCATACATTTGTCTGTAAATTTAAATTGCCCCTTTGAACCTTAACTGGAACAAAAGGTACCATTAGGTGTCAAGCAAACCCACTGAGGTTTTTTTTTAATGAGCCAAGTGTATATTCAATAAAAAGCATCCCAGCTCAACCCTACATTCAAAGACTAGCTCTAATATCAAAAAAAGATTAATAGGCAAAAATTGGCGAAATATAGCCTTCATTTCGTCGTACTGAAAAAAACAAACCTACAAAAAAATGAATGAATGGTAAATTGGATGGTTCAGGAACATGATTGCAAAAGCGTGGCACTTTAAAAGAACATTTGGTGAAATATTTTATCTTCATATACTATTTATGGCTTGGCATTTTCTGCAAAGATATGTTTATTGTTTTTGAATTTTGGAGTTCAATTACATGATACAAGCAAGATAAACCACATGTGTGAAATATTCATTTTCACACTCCAGTTACATACTCTAGCTTTTCATTGTTCCGAAAATTGAAAGTAGAAAAGCGTAAAAGTGTAAAAGAAATAGTATTTAGACACAATCTAATATGATTAAGTACTCTACTCTTCTTGCATCATGAAAGCAATGAGGGGTTCTTTAGGTAAATATTCAGCGACCCATCCTTTACTTAGACAGTGTGCTCTAAGTTTGCTCTATCCATGCCCAACTCAAGGTTGCTTTGGAAGGCTTTCAGTTCTTCCGATGGTTTCCTCAGCCAAGTGGCGCCACTTGCCAAACCCCGTGTGTCTCTGTATCCAGGGTCTCGGACTCTATCTTTCTTTCTAGGTACTTTGCTTACACTTTGCCTCAAACTTTTGCGTGTGAGGCGATGCGTGGTATCCTACTCCGAGGATGGGGCATGGCCTTCATGCCCGTTTGGAGGGGTTTTGTAGTCACATTGGCGTGGATCATTGGAACCTACGTCATCTTTAAACGCTTGGTGACCAAGTGATCCCAATCCAAGCCTTCTTCATCTCGTTCCACTGAAGTACAATCGAATCGCAATCAAAGGCACACTTGGTATTGTCAAAGAACTAGTTTCAAAACCTAAATGTTGGAGCACAACTCATGTTACATCTTTGGGTAGTCTAGAGAATAAATTTACAAGTTTTTACTGTTTGAAGTTAGCCATTTTGCCAAGTGGTCACATTTAATCTGCCATCTTTAACAGGAAACACATTCTACATAAACCAGTTTATTGTTAATCCTGTTGGGCTCGTCTCCAACGAGAACAATGAGTTCATCGGTGGAATAGACATTTCTGATTTTCATTTCCCCGTTGAATATTTTGTAGAAGATGACCAGATCAGCAATCAATGATGGAAGATCCCATACATGTAGACGATCGGAATACCCCAACCCCACGGTCTCCGTCGCCAGTCTCGACATCCTTCTCTGAACGGACTCCAGCAGGTTGATCGAGTACCGCAAACCAAGGGACCAGACGGCAGAAGCATACTCGAGTAAAGAGAGGTGTAAAGTGTTTGGGATTTCATACTTGTCTTTAACGCGATCCACAACTGGTATTGGCCTACCGCCAAGAACATATATAGGCATCTTCTTCTGTCCCTTTCCAAAGCACAAGAGCTTACTCTTGGAGGCATTAAAAACCATATGGTTTGTGACCGACCATTGATGAATTTGATCAAGCGCGCACTGCAGCTCAACTTCCTCTTTCATTGAAGTCACGGTGGAAAATATCTGGGTGTCATTAGCAAATTTCAGAGAACAAATAGGGCTGTTGACAAAGAGGTCGTTCACGTACACAGAGAAGAGCAGAGGTCCCAGACGTCCCACCATGCCAATCTGAATATACACCGTCCATGGTTACCCGTTGGACTCGATCCAATAACCAATGCCTGATCCAATACCTATGTTAATATGTTTGCTCAACATCGTCTCATGATTGACCTTGTCCAAGGTCAAGATAAATGGCATGCACATCCTTCCCATCCTTTGTAGGCCGAGAGAGACAAATTCGTTGAATTCCAAAAGGTTTGACGTACATGATTTACCAGAGCTGATTTACCCGTGCTGATCATTGTCAATCATCCCACCGTCTGAGATGAAACTCCAAAATCGATCTTTCATCAAACGCTCCATGAGCTTACCACAAACACTAGTTAGAGATATTGGACGATAATTAGAAGTCTGCCTAGCGTCGCCCCCTTCCAGTAACGGGAAAATGTTTTCGCTACGCTAATCCAGTGGAACTTCCCCAGACGACATAGAACGGGAGATGATTAGCGAGAGGGCGAAGGCTACACATCCACAAAGTCCTTTTAATAAGCTAGATGTTATTCCATCAGGACCAGGACTTGTAGAATACTTCAGCCCTTTGATCTGCCTCAGAACCAAGCCCGTGTCGAAGTCAACTTTCATCCTATCATTCCCTTGATTGGACTCGATTTCTCCTCGTTTTGATGGAACCCATGGCTCAAAAGTTGGCGAAAAAAACTTATCAAATATTTGCACCTTTTCATGCTTAGCGTCAATCATATTCCCTTGACTGTCCAGTATTGGCCCAATGCCGGATTTACCGGCATTTTTGAAATAGCCGTAAAATAGTTTCAAACTTGTCATCTCTGCCAATTTCTCTTCGTAACCTTCCTTGGCTTTGCGTATATCGACTTTAATCTGTTTAGCGAAAATTGCGTGTTCGTTCTTGCGCTCGAATCTATTCGACGACATAAATTTTGCCCAAAGTCACGCTTTTAAAGATGTTATCGTTTTACCATAGCAATGGATTGCTTGGATCGTACATTTTTATTTAATTCGAACTTCAAGGCAAAGGTCAAGTGACTTAGTTTTGTTTAGAATTATGAAGACGACCGAGAATTCAGCTGCCAATTCGCTCGAATGCTTGTCGTCGTTGTAAGCTTCTCTTACGTTTAAATCCTAAGCAAGGTGTTCCAAATTTTGGCATTCGTCCAAGTGGAGAAGTCACCACGCCATATGAGACCATTGGGTTTGATGCTGAAGCATCTTTAGGTGCTAGAAGCTCCCTCTTCAATAATGTTGACACTGATGCCTGATGCTCACTCAGTCTTTCAATGACTACTTAAAGTTCGTTAGGATGGGGCTGTTCGTGGCGTGTGCGTGTGTATAACTCCCTGTACTCTGTAATACCGATAGTTTTAAATTATCTGTGGGGATTTTGGTTTCTGAGTCTTGCATCGAGTTCTGCCACATGATAAGCCACATGAGCAGGGATCAAACCATTGCATTTGAGTGTTTATTGGCGTTGTGAAAGGTGATACCCACCGTTCGTAATGGAGTAAGTTACAAACTTTTCGAATCAAATGTTCCTTCTGGTGTGTGCATGGCTACTCAGTTTAAGAAGAAGGCTGCGCCATTTATTTATGGCAAATAAAAAAGTCTTTATTGTGAGAATGTCTCATTGGATCCGTTATTTACAGTATTTGTTTTAGCATCTATTAAGTCTTGTCACATTCCGGGTTCAAGGAGCGCCATTCGAGGCGAGGATCCACAAGAAAGGGGGGGGGGTAGATCTGGGCTCGAACCCATGAACCCGAGCTTAATTCGGTCGCGCGTCAACCAACTGCGCTAGAACCATCTCCTATAAGAATAAGAAAATAATTAACGTATCATAGATTCATAAACTAGGTGATTTGATTAGTGCTCACATGATTGCCCTATCCGTCTGAATAGAAAATGGTTGTGCTGAGCGTCAGACATCAAGCCCAAGAAAACCTGTCTGAACCCTTGTGGTTTGAAACAACTGCTTTATTGGCGGAATTAGTAGCATCTACAACACTGGGCGAAAGAACAAAGAAAGAAAGAAAAATATTTGCACAAAATATACATGATCCATAGACAGTCATTTTCGATGCTAGGAACAATGGCCATTCCTAAGAGAGTTCATTGCTTAATTACATTCGCGGTTGTTGCTATGTTTCACTCCAATATTACCTTAAATGTCTGCGCCACAAGTTAAATGAAATATAAAATGAAGTCCTCCTCTCTTTTCTTTCTTGGACTCATTTCTTGGTTTAAGGGATAAAAGTGCCTCAAATAGGGTCAAGATTTTTCGTAAGGGTCGTGGCTGGCTTAAATATGGAAATTAAATAAAATACATGGTCAAAGCATCTAATGAACGATAAAAGATATATTTCCGATCCAATGATTAACCACCCACCTCATATGCTCTAATCCGTAGACCTTGGAACCCCTGGACGCGTTAATATTGTGCAAAAGGCCGTTTCAAGAAAATTCCGAAATTTTCACCTCTCATCTAAGTTCCCGTGGAATCAATACAAATTTCTGAAACTCTCAGAACTTTCCACCGAACATTTTCTGAAATCGCTCCCATCTGGCGCTTGGGGGACCTTCAAATCCAAACCTGCCTTCAAAGAGAGCGTAAAATGTAGTTCTTGATGTCTAAACTTTACTTCTAAATAACGTCAAAAAATAAGGGAACTTCGGAAAAGACTTTGAGATGGTCAGAGATGGCCTCACCCACTGACTTCTAGAAATATCGACTGCAAACGAGCTTAGCTTCCCTTCATGGTCATAGCAACTCTGAGCCACTTTTCGACATAAAATAGTAAAATAAGAAACGTAGACCCCCTCAATTAAAGGTAGGTCATTATTAAATCATTTACTTGTAAAGTGGATTATTTCAAAGTTATGTTGTCAAAAGTTTATGTAGCTGACCCAGAGCAGGCCGAAAATTCGAATTTTATGTAGCGTTTACTAAATAACTTTGACCATATCTCCTGAGTTCTCTAAGCATAGATTTGGGCTCAAATTTGGCAGAGTTCATCTATTCAACCAGATCTTGTGGTCGTATCAAGTGCTTATTTGGAATAAGATGAACGGTTTAGGAGATACGAAATTTTGGCTTCCGTTCGCAGTCTACATCTTTAGAAGTCCGTCCCTCACCCTAGGATGGCGGCGGCCTTTAAAGGTCAAAATCATCAAACAAATATTTTTGTCTTGGTGAATGTGGTCTACTGCTCATAAAAGCATAGGTTTTTAAGGTCGAGGAGCTCAAAAACGCATATGAAAAGGACTTTTAAGGCGTTTCAGCTTAAGTTTAGGTACGAAGGTTGGTTTTCTTTCTTTCTTTCTTACGGCAAGATGGATGCGTACGCATTCTAACTCATGATTTGTAGCACGTAGCATTGATTCAATGAGAAATCAAGATGTTACAAAGATGAAGAACAATTAACGAGAAAGAAAGCAATGCTGTTTGGCATGAGAAACCTTAAGGCAGGATGACACATTAATGCTCAAACGCAGTGTCAGTTCCAAATCTCGTGGAAAACCCGCCACTCTTGGTGCACAAAGGGAAAACCTTCCGGTTGGTTCGGCACTATTCTCAGATATAAGTGCCCGACCCAAAGCACGCGTGCTCAAACAAACTATATCCGTCATTGTCAACCAAGATGTCAAAGAGTGACTAACAACCAGCCAAACCAAGTGACACATTAAATGGCTGAATTCAAATGGGACTTACGTTATGGTAACCCAATTGCTTGAATTTGAAAGACACCCTACTGATGTTGTTTCGTTTGAAATTTTTCCAATATCTAGCATTCTTACCCATGTTTTGATAAATTTAACTCTTCATCCCACGCACAACCGATCTGGTCACCCTTTCCTTGGTTACTCCGATAGCAGTGTCGCCATTTTTTTACTCTTTGATCTATAGTTTGCGTTTTTTAACCTTGTATTGAAGATTTATGGAATTTTTCTTGAGCCGAAAAAGTTAAGCATGGCGAATGCCGTGGAGATTTAAATCTCTGTTTCTATGACGGGCTGACAAAATCCTTAATTCGAAAATCGTTGGCGTTAGCTTCGAGACCCTGACTACATCTTTCAACGGCAATATAGTCTGTCCAAACGTCGTATCAATTGCAGGTCATAAAACCCGTAAACTTTTTAATGGAACGAGCTCCGGATTAAGGCTGAGCACTAAGCTTGAGCACCTACGTGTAATCCTGCCTTTAGATAGATCGAGCTTTCCAACATGTCAAGCCCTTGAATATGTCGAGTTTTCCAATCAATCGGGTTCCTCAATGTGTCGAGCTTTTTGAAATAAAATTTTCGAGAGTCGTGTTTTCCATTATGTCGAGGTTTTAATTGTGTCGAGTTCGTCAAGGTGTTCAGTTCGACAGAAGCCATTTTTTCCATTGTCCAAAAAAATGAAGAAACTACCTTTCTTTCTGATGCTTGCGGAAAAAGGATTTTTTCATAAGATTACTTAAGGCCATCTCCTTGAAAAAGGTATTTTGAAATTATCTTTTCATAATCGTCAACCATGAGTTGAATGAGCCATGAGCTAGGAGTTTGATAAAACATTATGTACTGATGTAGAGTTCGATAGCATCCAACTCATAGGAAATGATTATTGCATCAAGTGTCAACCCTGACAATTAAGTCATAAAATGAATTGTTATCAAATCTGAAATATGTGACTAGCTAGTGCAGTTTATCATGGAAAAGAAAAACGATTACTAATCTTACATCTGAAATTCCAGTAAAACTGTGGATATTCTTTTCCATTTTTTTTTTCAAAATATATATGTGAGAAAACGAAAAATAGGTACTTTCACGGCATCTAAAACTGTCATCTTTCCGTCATCAAATGTCTCTGCAATGTTTTGACAGATGATTAGGTCATTTTTTGACCCACGTCAGTCCAAACCGAAACGTTTCGACTTTTGATCACTATGATTTTAAATAAACCCATGGCAATACATAACTAAGGGCACTATTAACACCGATTAACCACATTTTGGAAATGTTACTCTACAAATTTAGTTTTAAGTGTCCAATGAAGAAAGGTTGGGACTGTAGAGTAATCAAAGAAGAGTACTTAATATTGTACGTTTTCAAAAGCATCCATGAGCTTTGTCTCAACCCAGGATTTAAGGTCAATTCTAGTGACTTAATGTGCATTTTGAGAGCACCTTCACGCTCTCAATTTCTCGGGCTCCTTCATTGTTCAATTTCTCGGGCTCCTTCATTGTTCAATTTGCTCCCCTCAATTTGTTTTAGCGAGGATATATAGGAGTTGGTCTAATTGCAGGATTTAAGTCGGACTTGGAAAAGGTTTTAGTCACAATTCCAGATCAACCCTATATTCAAGGGCTAGCCAGATTAAATAATATATAAATCTGATGAAGTTTGATAAAATGAATGCTTTTTCCGTCTTTAAGTGCTGGTCATCCCCTACCCAGTAGCGGTAATGACGTCCGCAAAAAAGAATACAAAAATATACTCAAAAAATACAAAAAAAAATACTATAAGATGTCGGCTAATTTCAAATACGATTTGCATACCAAAAAAAGTTCTTGTTGTCTTTTTAGCAAATAATGAAAGCCCAACTAGAAGATAATCTTGGCATTTGAGCAAACACCTAATAAATTGTTAGTCAGAGAATACTACATAGTGGGAGTATTGTCCCGCGGTTCAGAAGCACTTATTCTCTAACGTTCCATAATGACCAGAGCCTCATGTCAACAGTTTGTTTATTGCAACGATTTAGATGTCATTGGGACTAGCAAACGCTTCTTACTCTGATGTTATTTACTTTTGTATTCTGCCAGACATCTGGTCAGAAGTTAATGTCAGTGGTAGTTTTAGCTCAACTTTAGGTTTTGAACCAACAAATCATCATGCAAAATTACAATCAGTTGGCAAATGTGTAAAGTAGATATGCTATTGGCCAGATGATTCAAAATTCAGGTTACAATAGCATTGAAAACTTGTTACGCTTTCAGGCCTAGAAGGCCGCTCATGAGCAAAACCATAACAGAGACCTCAATAGAAGTGGTCCCACTCTCAATATATTGACAGGATTGGTCAAAGTCGAAAATGTTCCGACAAAGTTTGTCTGGGTTGCTATTAGCGTCGTCCATCAAGACTTGCAATGCCCGGGGAATAAAAGTGCGCACAGCTTGTTGGCAAACCACCTCGTCTGCCTCGCCATTGGACAATCCCGTGCACAAATCCGAGTAATTGATTTGACTCACAGCCGCCACAATCCAATCGATTTGGTAGTTCAAATGGAAGCGCATGACTTCTCCCATCCTCTTCTGACAAGTTCCGCAATTCCACTTGTCCCCTGGAGATGGCTCAGCAAAGAAGTCGTAGTAATTATTGCACACGGATATAAAATTTGGACTCATGGTAGACAAGGTCTTGGCCATGCTTTCCCAATAGAAGTCGACAGCCCTCTTGCAACCCTCCTCCCCTTGGACCCACGATTGGGTGCAGACCTGTTCCTTCAAAATGATCTCGGTTCGAGCTATAGTTTCGTCATTACCCAGTTGCACAATCATCTTTTCCATACCCTCTCGACAGCCGATTTCCCCTGGACATAAACCGTAAAGGTTGTTGCAAATGTCCTCAAGCGGAGTGATTCTCAAAATGAGGAACGCTTTGGGAACGTAGTTTACAATCCACTCCTGGCAAGTCTCAACCTCTTCTGATGAGGATTCACTACTATTGCAATATGCTGGACCAAGAGCGTACTCTCGGAAAGATCTGCAATATGAAAAGACTTTGCTTGAAATGTAATTCTGTTCCAAAGGATCCATGAGAATACCTACGCGAAAAAGGCTGTGGATCGGAGGGTGTTGAGGAGGCCTTGGATGCGATAGCGACAAGTCCGGCAGTTCCAATCCAGTTTGATTGGAATTGCTTGAGTGCAAGACTGATTGGCAAAGACGTCCGCCTGTTCCACCAAAAGTTCAGTGACTTTGGGCCAACGCAAGGAGATGCTCTCCTCGCATTCTTCTAGGTTTGGGAATGGGTTTCCTTCTCCACAGAGTTTTGTCTTGAGAAGTGCTTCAACGGAGGCCTCGACTTCGTCCGTGGTGAAAGTGGTCAGTACGGCTTCAACAGCATTGGTACAATCGGAAAAGCTTTGGGCCACGCTCACTCCAGCTCCAAAGGCCAGAAGCAAAAAGGTGCCGATTGTTACGAACTTCATTGCTAATCGCGACTGATGGAGAAGAGTGGCTTGAGGTCTACTTCTTAGTCCATTGACTCTTAAGCTGATCAATCTGGCTTGCGTTGACCTTATGAAACTCTTACATTACTTATCATAACCATAAATATAGCGACTCATGAGGAACGTGTAAATCCCCAAGAAATAGGAGGCAATAAGTTTTAATCTTTATTAGCACCACTCATGATTATCAGAACATACTGCTTGAATTTGAAATTACGGTAGGTTGACGTCGTGAAAGGATTGCCTTTATCTATTTATGGTGTTGAAAATGACATGAGGGTGGGGGGGAGGGTTAACAAATCAAAGATTTTTTTGCACAATGGAAAATCCCACCGTCAAGATTACCCATAAATGACTCAAAAAATGAAAACAAAACAAAACTGAAAATGTCAGAGAGTTTATTTCTTGGCTTTCTGATCACGCTATAATTAAAAAAGATTTTCGGTCGTTTGTGAGCAAAACGCAAATGTTGGCTTTCATTGCTTTGTGTCAAGATTATTCCTTGATGACCGGCCATCATGGCTAAAAATTCCCGAGTCTCTTAGAATAAAGGTTCGTCTGGTACCAATTTCAAAAAAATGGACATGGTCAACAGCTGAAACTTGCTTACCTTTTAATTCCTCCTCGTTCAAGCTTTGAGTGTTCAATTTACTTGTTTCTCCTTCTTTTATTTGAGGATTGATTTTGTCCACTTTGGAAATAAGACATATCAAAATCGGGACACCTCAATAATATTCAAATGTCCAATGGATCTGTTTAATCTCTTTTATTTTCACAAACACCAAGTCATACTAAGTCTACAACTGGTTGATCAATAGGAACGAGCTGATGAATAAGCTGACTGCAGCCATTCCGGTAGAAGCACTATTAGTTTCAGCAATGAACTGACATGAATTTTCAAAGTCATAAACATTTCGACACACTTTGTCAGGGTTGTTGTATGCGTCTTCAATTAGGACATCGACAGCTTTGGGCATGAACGCCCTCACATACTTTTGGCAAGCTATAATGCCGTTTGGTTTATCTTCTGCATCCATACAAATATTCGTTCCATAGATAACTTGGTCAACTGATGCCACAATCCAATCAATTTTGTGGTTTCGATTAAAACCCATCATCTCCCGGACTCGCATTTGACATGTGCTGCAATCCCAAGTGGCCTCTGGAGCAGGGTTGGCAAAGTATTCAAAGTAGTTGGAGCAAATAGTGATAAAGTTAAACCCACTTCGGGATACTGCTGCGGCAATTCGATCCCAATGAGCATCCACGCCCCTCTTACACCCCTCTTCGCTCTCTACCCAAGTTTGAGTGCAAACCTCACTTTTCAGGAGAGTTTTAGTCCTTTCAATGGTATCGGTGTAACCAATTTGTTTGTAGATTTCTGCCATTCCATCACGACAGCCAATTTCTCCGGTGCACTCTCCGTAGATCTCATTGCAAATGTTTTCTGTGGGGGTAAAACGGATGACAGCAAAGGCTTTGGTGACATAATCCTCGATCCATTGCTTGCAAGCTTCTTGTTCCTCAGCTGTTGAATCCTGCTGTTCACAGTAAGCTGGACCAAGGGCAAAATCCCGGAAAGCCCTGCAATTTACAACATGAATGAGTTGAATGAACCTATCATAAGTGAATCCATCAAGATTACAACTATCTTTTTGGCTGCAATTTGTGTGGATCGTTAAAAGACAAGTACTCACAACAAAATTTGTGAAAATAGTGAAACAATGAAATAGTGACTACATTGTGGTGGGCAATCAAACCTTTAGTTAAGGCAAAAATATGCTTCATCCCCTAATTCATTTGAAAAATATTGGGGTTTCTGCTTTACGCAATGAAAAGAGAAAGGAATGACATTTGATGGTTGAAAAAAGCTAAAAATTCAAACATGATAATGAAAATAATAAGTAATAATTAGCATTAGAAATATAGTTCTCCTAACTTTGCCTTTAAAAGACGAAAACCCTTCGAATTCGTGGTTATAGCCTATTTTAGGGCTAAAATTTGTGAAAAAGTGTTTTTGCCCCGAAATGGCTCGAAACTAAATTTAACTTAAAACCGGTTTTCAGGCCCCTAGCCATTTCCTTGCATGGCAGGAATCATTTTAGGATCATTTGTTAAACCAGCTAAAAGCAGGAACTATCAAAAAAAGTTTGAATAATTTTGCTTCTCTTCTGACAAGCCAAAAATGAAACAATTTCCACCCCATAACCAAATGATTATCATCAAATCTGATGTATGAGTGGTTCAAACAATAAACAAGAAAATTTTAATTTGGAATAGAAAATGATTTGGTACCTTGAGAATGTGTAAGATCTGAGAGTGGAAAGAAGTCCTTGAATCCTGTAGCGACAAGTGATACAATTCCAGTCCAAACGAATGGGAATGGCTTGGGTACAAGTCTCATTGGCAAAAACCGACTCAAACTCAATGAAGAGTTGGGTGATGTCAGGCCAACGTTGCGTTATGCTCGACGAGCATTCAGCCTCATTTGGGAAAGCGTTTCCCTCCCCACACAATTCCTCCTTCAGAACTCCCACCACAACCTCCTCGACTTCAGGGGTGGAGAACTTTTCGACGATAGTTGTGACTTCATTCATGCAATCGTCAAAGTTTTGAGCATTAGTTTGCGAGCTTTGCAATAGTAATAGGGCAATTACAGCCCCAAAATAACACGACCTCATTTTGCCTTGGATAACACTATTAAACTGAGGCATGAGACCGAAGATTTCATTGTCAAAGGTTACATGCACTTTATATACATCCTTATTGATTTGATTGCCACCAATAAAGGGTTGTTGACAGATTATTGCATGGCGGTACTTGAGTAAAATTTGTGAGTATTGCATCCAGCTACACATTGTTCGTTTCAAAACCTCATTTCAAAGTGATCTTGCTAAGTAAAGAAATGGGAAACCAATAGATGAGCGAAAGGAATTAAGAGGAAAAACTCTTAACGAAGTGCATGTCTCCTTTACCTTTCCCTTTTCTAGAGCCATGCCCTGACACTCACTCCTTTGTGAAATCCTTATTGACTTAGGCCCAAAATCGTCGTCGTCTATACCGGATGGAATTTCGCCTGTTGTCCTGAAATACCTTGCCAAATCTGTGGCACCTCCACTCGCTTACATTTTTAATCTTTCCATGACGTCTGGTAAACTGCCTGCCGAGTGGAAGTCACCAAGCCTATTTCCACTACACTAATCTGGGGACCTGAAATCGCCCAACAACTACCGACCTATTTCTCTAACGTGCGTTTGCTCTAAAGTCATGGAGTCTTTAATCAAAGACAACGTGATGAGACACTTAGAGAAGACTTCCTTCTTTTCACCAGACCAACACGGCTTCCGCAAGGGAATGTCGCGCACCACCAACCTCCTCCATTTCCAAGATACTATTTCGGAAGCATTTAAGGTGGGAAAGCGTACGGACGCAATATTTGTTGACTTTCCTAAAGCCTTTGACAAGGTGAACCACGATATTCTCTTGAATTAGTTCCTTCGGTCGTTCCTAAGGGAAAAGTTCTGGAACCAATTCTCTTCTTGGTATTAATCAATGACATGGGATCGTCAATCGGTCTGAATGGGTCTGCAGTTTAGAAGTTGACCTTGATGAGATGACAAGATGAGCTTCCAGGAACAAGTGCAAAATATTGGGGTCTCGGAAATGGATCAGTGGATCAAAGGTCACCATACACCATTAGTAACGTTGCCATTGACGAGGTGACATCTCATAGGGACTTAGGAGTGACCTTTGACAACAAGGTGAAGTTCCGTGAACATTGTTCAAAAACAGCTAATAAGGCCAATGCTATACTTGGGATGATTCGAAGAAACTTTCTGACTTTTGAACCGGACATCCTCGTCCGAGTTTTTAACGTATACGTGCGCCCAATGTTTGAATTTTCATCACAAGTATGGTCACCGAGGTTTAAAAATGACAGTCAAAGAATTGAATTCGTTCAACGTAGGTTAACGAAAATTCTATCTGGAACTTTGAACCTGGACTAAACAGATCGCCTTGGACGTCTCGGTCTTGTGTCTCTGGAAGAGAGACGACGGAACTTACATCTGACCTATGCTTTCAAATTGCTCCAAAATGTTGATAAGCGCCAAACTGTATCCTGTTAGGGACGGGGATGCACTTTATCATTCAGATGCGATGCTCGGATAACAAAATCTACAAGTCAATTAAATTTAGAGGTGCCACTTGCCAAGTCTCATTGCAGAACTTGGTGCTTCTTTAGTCGAGTCCCCGCAATGTGGAATCGTCTGCCCATCCAAGTGCGCCAAACGTCCTCACTTAAACATTTTAAACGGCGCTTGTAACTTGTGCTCTTGATGTTCAAACTTAATGCTACAGACATCTCGATCTTGCCTTTTTCTCTCCTTTGATTTTCATTCATTGACCCCTTTTACAATACCTTACACTCTTTTCATTTTTTGATGCGTGAACGGGTGATCAATAAACAATAAACAAAATAAACCTATATCAAGAATTGCATATCACAAGTCTCTGAGGAGCGCCGAGTCAGCCCACCAAAGGTTGGAAGTGGAGAACCTGCTCTCTTCATCGGCCTCGTCCCGGATGGCGGGCTTGTACGAACGTGCCAAAAAGCCCGCCGCCAACTCTGAAATTCCCGTGAGTAAATTCCTCCTCCACTGTCAAGAACTGTTTGCATCAACATCAGAAACAGTAGTGGAGGAGGTACAGGGCTGCCCAGAAGAACACCATCCCCTTTTGCAGCCCTTCACGGAACCCGAGATGGACGTGGCCTTCAAGAAGATGAAGAGCAAAGCCCCCCTCAACATCTGGGGTCTCTCCTTTCCAACTTTCACTTCTCCAGATCCAAACCCAGCCACTCCTCCAAGATCTCTTCAACCTCGCCCTCCATTCTTCCTTCTTCCCACCAGCGTGGATGGAGTCAGCCGTCATCTTCATTCATAAGAAGGGGCCCAGGGACATTCCAAATAACCATCGGACCATCGCCCTGGAGAACCCCTTCTTGAAGATGATGTCCACCCTACTAGCTGCCCGCTTCTCCGGATTGGCCGAGGATAGTTTCCCCAGTTCCAATTCGGTTTCCGGAGAAACCGCTCAACCACCACGGCAGCCACTCTCCTCTATGAAATTGTGCATTCCAACATCAGCAACAAGAGGAGAGTGTGTATGGATGCTTTGTGGATTTCTCCAAAGCATTCGACAGGGTGGACCGAACGCGGTTATTCCTCAAACTCCAACTCTAGGGAGTTCTGCGTTCAATCTATGTCCTGCTGTCCAACATCTATTCGGGACTCAGATGCTCCATTCGTTCTGGTGAGGACCTATCGTATCCCCCTGCTACTTCACTTCCACTGGCCTTCCGCAGGGGGATCCACTATCGCCAATTCTTTTCAATCTTTATGTATCCGACCTGCCCGAAGCCCTCACCCACCAAGGCCCCACCATCAACCATTTTATGGTATAATATCTTCAATATGCAGACGACCTGGTTCTCTTGGCTAATTCAGCCGTGGAATTGCAAAATGCCATCAATGCACTCCACGGTTATTGCCAAGAGAACGGCCTTCAAGTCAACACCATCAAGACGAAGGCCATGGTTTTCCATAAAAGTCGTCTGCCTCCCACCTCCTTCCATACTAACAATAGTCCGATTGAAATCGTCAATAGTTTTAACTATGTCGGTTTCAACTTCTCCACCCAACTCTCATTCACCAACCACCTCAAATCCACAATAACCAAGGCCAGGGCCAGGATCGGATACATATGCAATAGACTTCCCATGAAGAATCTTCCCCTCCCAATAGTACTTCAACTCTTCCGGATCTACGTCACCCCAATTTTTCTATACGGTCTACACCTTTGGCTTCCCAACTCCGCCCAATCCGCCCTCAAATCCGCCGATGCCACCTACACCAAGTTCCTCAAGCAATACCTCTGCGTGCCCCAATTTGCCAGTAATGCATATGCACATTTTCTATGTGAAACCGAGCCCCTCACCATCGGGCTGGCAAGGTTAGTGTCCAACAGTGTTGGGAACCTGACCTTTCCGGAGGTGATGTCCGGACACAAGTTATCATTTCCGGTCAAGGACTTGCTAACACCTTTTTGTCCTTGGCCCGACATCCCTTCGGATTATTGGCGGTCACGCACCTTTGGTCAGCTCCCAGCCAAATGCCATCAGCGACGGGAGGTGACAAAGGATCTGTTCAATCTGCCTCATCCACTCTACTGCAATAACCAAGATTTTCATCACTTACCTCTACCTACCTGTCTTTGTAGTATCTGTAACTCACCTCTTACCTTTTTTCATGTGCATTGAACCAATTTTAGTCATACTCATTGTGATATCACTTTCTAGTCATCTATTTTATTGCCTTTACCTTCTTGACATTTTTCTTGTTTTATCAACAAACTTTTGTATAATGTATATACAACATATTTTATTCTACAGTTATTTTTACGACATGACATGACCAAGAGTCGCAATAAAAGATTATTATTATTACTATTGACTTTTCAAAATTGCGGCTGAATTGACTTTTTGTTATGACTGGTCTTGGTCGAGGTACGTCCATAATTTCCAGTGGTTTATGGGCTGTCGTATTTGCTTTTTCAATCTGCTGGAGTTGCACTGTGTAGATTGGTGGCAGATTCAGCTGCAGTAAAACACACAACAAACTCGATTTCTACTCATCTACGTATGTTACTTCGTTTATGCACCTAATTTAGTTTGAGGTACAAGAAGCTAGATTGCCAATTTAAAAACCTTGGATTTTACACAGGTTACAACGAGCGCCATAAGGTAACTGATATGGAAAAACAATTCCTGAAACTTTTCAAATCAAAGGGTCTACCCCTAAATTTGGTCAACCTGAAGAAACCCTTAACAAATTGCTTGTAGTTATTGATAGAGACCGGTAAAACTTTTTTACGGTTGAGTGTACATTTCTTACGGTCATCAAAACTAGTTTTCCTCACAACAGCAACTTTTCACATTAGCTTAAGTCGTGCTCAGACAATCCATTCAAATTTCTGCAACGTCAAGCAGCAAGTCAAGAGACTTTTGTTAAGGAGTCTCTATTACAAGGAAAACTAGTTCTGACACCCTTCTGGAATTTACATTCAATTGCAAAATCATTTTACCGGTCTTCAGTTATCGATGTCCATGTGAAGCTTTCCATCAATATCAGCTTTAAGTGGTCTTGGAGAGTAAGTTTCAGAACATGAGAAAAGCTGAGCGAGACGTAGCTAGATGCCAGTCCATTACTGCCGTTCCACGCCATGCACCTTTGGGACATCTCCTCCTTAACTCACCCTGGCGATAAACCTCAAAACGTAACCTCGACGGCTGAAATTGGCCAAAGGTTTTGTGGCTGGCAAGATTTCTTGCCAGCCTCGTCTCAATTCAGATGAGCTAACACCTGCACCTTCGGTGTGCTCTAAGGCTGCTCAAGTGGCAATCAACGATGTTGCTTGCTGTATTACTGGCACAAAGCGAACTTAACGCAGACCATATAGTGACGATCTATGGAACACACCGTATGAGAACCCCGATGTTGTTGACAGGGCGGGCTTCCCATCTCTTAACCATATGGCAGTTAAAGTCGTGCCGTTGGAAAGCTAGAAGGCTAATCATAGCTGTGATGGAATGAATGGTGAAAGAACCCTTATCGGTAAAATGGTCTTCCAACCTTTGTATTAAGGTCGTGGACACCACAGGGTCCACACGATCGAAACCGGCCGGCATTCTATCCAACCCACTGCGCGGGGTTAACACATTTACTGTCCACGCATCAACGATGTGAAGTGCTTCACTAGCCATCTCCAAAAGGAACAACTTTTTACTAAAAATGATTTACGAAAGTGGCTCAGATCACTCCTCTTTTTCATCTATCTTGATTAGTGCAATACACCAATTGAGCTCCGTTCAAATCTTGTCTTTTACCGAAATTTGTTTCCTTTTAAAAGCAAAATGCAAAAATATTTCTGCAAGAAAGTGTTTAGCTGAAGCGCTTTTGCAAAAGGTTTGAAAATGAGGCTTCTCGTATTTCGGCGCATCAAATAGTGATTAAATGATAAGGAGTATTTTATGGTTCGGACAATTAAAAATGTGAAAACCCAACTGATTATCTAACAATGCACTCTTGGGGGTTTACAATCATTCCATATCTAAGGGATTAGTTTTGAAATCGCTTGATACGAGATGAAAACCGTCTGTAACTATAGCCCACAAACTGCAAGCTGACTTCTCTGACTTTGAACATTCCGAAGGTGCTTGAGAAGATCATGAAGCTCAAACTTGTAGAGCTTCTGTAAGTCCATCATTGGTCATCATTGGTTCTGTGCGCATTTTAACACGCTTACTCAACTGATTGACTATATAAAGTACGTAGTCTAAGTTGACTGTGCCAAAAGCCTTTGACAAAGTAGATCATGGCATTTTAGTTAACAGGCTCCATAAGATTTGGATCCAAAATAAAGTTCTCGCTTGGATAAGAAGCAGTATAGGATAGTGTATAGATATAGATAGTTGTATCGAAGAGGAAGCACTCACATCCAGGTTGGTTACTCAATTACAAGTGACGTATATTGTTGAGGAAACATCTAGACGAGTCATCTGATATAAAAAGAGGATAGACGGAATTATATAACATCTCCCCCCCTAGCTCGAAAATGGCAATTTGAGAATAAAGAAAAAAAACGAAAGAAGCCTTTGACGATCCCATTTGAAATTTGGGCCAAGATCAGCACGAGGAACGACTTGAGCTTCTGCAGTCAACGAAACCTTAGCTATTCATCCTTCCGTTCTTCACAATCTGGTCCTCCGAGGACTGGAGACATTCCAACCCAGCAATGATAAAATGAAAAAACCAATCCCAGTGAAAAGCAATCAAACGGACGGTAGAATGAAGAGAGCATGGTCTTGTAAACGAGGGCTGCTTCGGAGCCGCCATGGTTCTGGTTGAAGTGAAGACGAGGGCGTATTGGGGGTGGGTGAAGTGAGGGGTAAAAGAGGAGAGGAATTCGAGGTATTAAAATCTGAAGATGTCCCAGAAAGGCGGCGAAAACGTCGGTTACGACGAAAAGTGCCTCTGGAGAGGAGTCTGAATAATGTACCATCACCCATGCACCAATTATTGTCAATTGGGGACTGATTTAAGATCGAATCTCTTGCGAGAGGGGAACGAGATCGATGGAGTCAAACCAATCAAACGCCAGGTAGCTAAAGCCACTCGGAAATCGGATTCGCACAATAAGATCTTTTTTATATTCACTTGATGATAAAAGAATGAAAGGTTTCGTGCAAGATTTCGTGCTGCCTTGTTGCAGATCTTGCTCATTTTGCTACCCGGAAAACAACTGATCAATGTTTTTCTGTGTAGGTCAATGCACAAGGACACATAAATCTGCTCTCCTTTTTATCCCCTAGTCCATCCTCTAAACCGTGAAGTAAATTCCCCCGCCGGATCTACAATCATCTGGGCCCCCTGTCAACCCCTCAATCCCAGCCGCACCAAGTCCAATGATCAGAATTTCTTCGGATTCAAGTCCCTGAACGTGACCAATGAAACCTCAGTGGACATAGAGGACATGGCTAACCCGTCTCGCACCGATACGGCAGCGACCATCCACGCCCTCTTGGGCACCCCGATCATTCCTCAGGCGGCGGAATCGCTATCAAATTCCCACCCCAACCTTGATGATTTCGCGGGGAAGGCCCCTTCCTCTGGATTTCGCTTTACGGAAAAAATGGAAGGTTTAAGTCAACCAGGACAATGAAAGATTAGAGCCCTCCGGAGAAATGAGAGGCCAAAGTCCTCGAAAAAGTGAGAGCTGTTTGAGTCCTTTAGAAAAATGACAGGTTGAGTCCTGTAGAAAAAGATAAAGCAGGATGTTTTAGAACTATGAAAGGTTAGAGTCCCAAGAATGATCATAATCCTCCAGTGGTATGACTGATCACAGATCGTTATGAAAAATGAAGGAACTCATTTTCCCTATTTTGAGCATATGAGACCGCTATTTTGCGAGAAGACTTCATTCCAAACCCAACCACTGATTCATGTTTTCAGGGTCGGTGCAACAAGCCGTGACTAATGTCAATGGTTGAGCGAGGAAATTAAAAAGGATCAACTATCTCACTTCTCAAGTGGCAATGCATAACAGCCTGATATGGTTATTTGCACGACGCTAGGGCATTTTTTGTCTCGCCGAGGATGTCCGGTTGGCCTCAACGCATCACAACCTGGATAAAGCCTCAAAATTGCTAGAAAAGGAGGCAAAGACAGGAAGTGGCGTCTTCAACACTCTAGTGGAAATCACCAAAGCAGCTGATCATGAAATCATCATGGTGCAAGTGTTTGGTGACAACGGATCTGATATGGTCCAGGACTTTTAAGGGGACAATCTCTACTCGCAAGACACCCTCAAGCGAGTGGAGAAATTGAAACGAAACAAGAAAAAAGAGACCATGTTCCGTCCACCAGCCAGGGGTGAAAGGTCCTGACTTATTGAATTTTTTTGGTGATCGGAAACTTGGAACTCTTGACCCAAGCACTAGGTAAAAATACCTTGATAGCCCTCAAAGATGGAGAGCACCTAATACAAAGGCTTCAATTTCTTAGACCTATCTTAAGGCCTCCGGTTATGACGCTAATCAGGGCATACGAGCAATAATTCGAGCTTCCTTTAACTGGGCCTCAAACAATCATCAAATGACTAAGGATACAAATCGCTAGCTACCTCTACTCCCCATTGGTCCCAGATCAATCTCAATTGTCTGGCATACCTGGGCCAATCTTCAAGGCTAACTATCCTGCAAAATGTGGTCACTATCCTAGTCTAAATGCGTCTATCAAAGTCGACCTCTACTGTAGAGTCTACTGATTTCTGCTACAAGAGTGATGAACTTTAGATACAGTTGCATACAGATCACTTGCTACCTGAATGGATATCTTATGAGGGTATTAATACATTACGTTGGGCGTACGAGAACTTGCCAAACTCTACGACCTCCTACTATCCGGCTTATTAGCTTTCGGACCTTTCATCCATTTGCTGTGCAGGACCGGTTCTGCTTGCGTATCAAACGTTCCCCTCCTGGGAATGCCTAGTTGACTCCGGACCTGTCATTTCGGAGCTCACTTTTCCGACAACGGAAATTCATAACTTGAACGGATTTCCGATGATCCGACAAGAACACCAAATTCCTTCCAACGTGAAACTTCCGACTCCAGCAATAAAGGATATGCAGTGATAAGCCTGACATGTCAAAACGAATTGTCCCACAAAAATCACGCCGGTTCTTGTGGAAATAAAATATAGGGGAGGGTTTTCACAGAATTGGAAAGACGTTAGAGTTCGACTTTCAAAGAACTTCTGGCCTTATTTGGATCTTGAAGTCATGTTTCAAGCATAAATCCCTACTTCAAGTGCAGCTTAAAGAAAAAGTTGTATTCTTGATTCGAACTTCTGCTTTTGAGTTTGACGTTCAAGTGCAGACTTGGAAAAGCGGTACTCTCGACTCAAAGTCCAATTTGCAAGAGCAAACTTGGTCGAGCCGTATTCCCAGTCACCCTTAATTCTACTGTTGAGCGCAAATTTCCGAGATTGATTGGACCAGTCTTGGAATTGGGAATGACGTTTTAAGAAGCTCTAATGTGGATGAAAGTTGGGTTAAACATAAAATTGAACTCACTAGGAACTCTTACACGATTCAAATTGACATACAAGAAGGCATCTTGGCTCAAAAGGATTTGTTCGACTGTTTTTTTAAGTTTATGCTTGTCCCTGAATTTGGCCATCCTGAATGAAAATGAGGATTTTGTTCCCGCTTTAGCCAAAATGCATGCGCCGAGGTCAGCTCGGCCAAGCACAACTTGAAAATGTTTGAGAATATGGCTGCAAGACTAACCTTCATCAAGTTCAACTTTGGCGCTTGAGACTGAACTTTAAGTCCTGCTTCAAGTGCGAATTGAGAATACGGGCCCAGGAGAACTCAAAAGCCTCAAGTCCCTATTGGTCTGTAAGGCATCTTGATCTTTAACTGTAAGATCAATGAATAACTCAATTGGACTAGGCTCGTTATTAGAGTGAAGAGCTGTTGCTTCAAAATTCAGTAGAGTTGAAAACACACAAAAGCTGATCTCCAAGCATGACAGTCATAACCTTCACATTGTAAATGGCTTCACCATCAACCTCAAAAGGTCCTACAGGGTGTTTCATCTTTCTCTTAGAGTTTGCATAAGAGATGAAAACCTTTAGATTCGACCTAACCTCTTGGACCACTCTACTTTCTGTTATCAAGTGGTCATTTTCGATGAAGGCCTTCCTCAAAAACTGAGATTAGTTTATCCATGGCTGCATCTATGGACGATTCCTGTTTGAGAATTGAACCCAGAGGCCTGTTTTTCAAACCATGTGTGGAACCCCCCCAAAAACAACGAAACTTGACCTAAAATACTTTAAACACGTATCAAAACATTCAAAAAATGTAGTAGTATTTATAGAGAGTGGAAATAAAGAAGGGTAACCTGGTGCAATTTGAGTGGAGTTTTCTTCGGCAAGGTGGGCTGTTTCGAACTGAAAAAGAACAGTCTGTTACCCTGGGAGCTCTTACAAATAATTGCAAAGAGGGGAAAAGATTGAATAGTCTAACACCACCCTGGTAAGACCTTACAACTTGATTGGCTTGACAACATTGCCGGAATTTAAAGTTCGTCCATATCTTTATGATTCCACTTGTGTAAGTGCTAAATTTAGGAATGAGCATGAGTGGACTTGTGTCACTTCTATTGGCGAGTTTTTTTATGAAATAAATTTTCCGATAGGTAATAGTTGTGGAGTCGCTTTTCCAAGTCGACCGTAAGTTTACCTACGACTATATCAAGGGAACCCAGGAGCTCAAATAGTTGATAAATGTGATCAATATCATCATTACATCCAATGTAACATATTTTAAAAACAAGCCTCTTGACTCTGTCTCGGCTTGAGAAAGAGCATGGTCATCTTATTCAGGAGTACTTATCAAGTCACGGGAAGGCTACGATGTAGTGTTGGGGCGATTCCTCTGATTATTGGCCTTTCGGGCCGGACTTGCCAAGTCCTGCAAAAGATTCGAGCCTGGCATAGGACTCGGGTCTTTTACTGCGGTCAGTTTAAACAAAAAGACTCTTGTTGCGAAATGATAAGAAAAAATGAAGATTTTTTTTGACGAGTCCGGACTTGAGTCACTTCTGAATGACTCGAGTCCGGCCAATTTCGACGAAATCGAGAAAAAGACTCTAGTGCACTTGGACTCGACCCAGCAGTACTAGGATGTATCTTGTCAAATGAAAACCCTCTCAAGGTATATGAGCAAGGTAATACATCTTGGAAAGGGAATGATCAAAAATATCTGTAAAAAATACTTCACGGGTCGTTTTAATTTTTTGGGCATTTCCTTTAGCGGGAGCGTGACTGAAAACTTGTCTCAAACTAGTTTAATCGTGCTCCTACCAAATGTTATTGCTTTTGTGCTGAAGTTTCTTCAATATTTTTTTATAATATTTGAATTATTCAAATTGGTTTTTTTTTCTTTCGTCTTTTCGACCTGAACCTCAACCATTGGGTCATTAAGTCGTCATTGGGTAGCCTAATATGCAAGCTCATACTTTTCTAATTTATTATTATTTTTAGAATGAGCAAGAAAAGAAAAACTGAGGCAATGCCATTGTTCTAAGGGCTATTTCCGTGCTATGCTATCCTATCAATCTGAAAACTAAAGAGGTGGTAACGAAACTGAAATCGCACCAGTCAACTGATCATCTTTCCTGTTGAATACCAGACGCTCCCAGTAGAGAACAAAAAGGTGTATTTTGGCACTAACCATTTTATAAGCTTTGATTCTGGAGCAAAATTAAGTACAACTGCTGGTATTGAGACATATCATTCTTAAATCAGAACACTGCAGTGAAGACTAGAAGGGTCATGGCAACAATGAAGGTAATGGCAGCGCTGATGGAAGAAGCAGCTCCAGAATCGATGTACTGACACGAGTCGGGAAAATCAAAAACCACCCGACAGAGTTTATCGGGATTATCGAAGCTGTCATCAATTATCAGCTGCATGGCTCTGGGCATGAAAGCCCTCACGTACTTTTGACAGGCCAGAGTGTCATCTGGTTTGTTTGTGACATCGTTGCACATTGTTGTCCCATAAATAATCTGATCTACGGATGCCACAATCCACTCAATTTCATGGTTCCTATTGAAGCCCATGACCTCTCGCATTCGCTTTTGGCAAGTACCACAGTCCCATGTATCCCCTTCGGCAGGTGTAGAGAAGTAATCAAAGTAATTCATGCAATAGGTAATGTAACTGATGAAATTTGTGCTCCGTTTCCCGAGGCTATCAGCAATCTTCGGCCACCAGTTATCCACACCTGTCTTGCATCCCTCGGCATTCTCCACCCATGTTTGAGCGCAGACATCGGTTTTTAAAGCCTGCATGGTCCTTTCAATCGTGTCTGGTTGGCCAATTTGTTCATAGATCTGCCTCATGCCGTCCCGACATCCAATCTCTCCAGGACAAAGGCCATAAAGGGTGTTGCAAATGTTCTCGGTTGGGGTGTATCGAAGGATGGCAAACGTTCTCGAGAGAAAGGTCTCGATCCACTCCTTGCAATCGCTCTGTTCAGTGTTAGATAGCTCATCTTTTTCGCAATAAGCGGGCCCAAGTACGAATTGTTGGAAAGACCTATTACAAAAGAATTTCTGGTCAAAGGATTTCCCAAGTAATTGATTGAACACCAATAGTTTTACCTGTAGAAAGAGTATGATCGGAGAGTTGAGAGCAAACCTTGGATACGATATCGGCAACTTGCACAATCCCAATCAAGCCGGATCGGAATGGCTTGGGTGCAGGACTCGTTGGCAAATTCATTTTTGTATTGAACAATAAGCTCGGTGATATTTGGCCAACGCTCTGAGATACTTGCTTCACATACTTCTGGATCGCCTGGGATGATGTTACCTTCACCACAAAGCTCCTCCTTCAGATGTTGCTCAACGACAGCCTCGACCTCTGGTGTGGAAAAGGTCACCACGATTTTCTCAACCTCCTTCATACAGTCGTCAAAATTTTGCCCATGAGAAACCGATACTCCAAACATGAGCATGGACATTGTGATGACCGCTGAACACTTCATTTTAAATTGAGGTTGTGAACAATCGCTCCCTCTTCTGCAATTAAAGATGGATATAGGATTCGTCGCTCATTAGTATGCCAAAACCCTCTTTATCTTTATGCCGGCTATAAATAAGTCCATAAATTACCAAAAGATTAGCATCGCTAACCTCCAATCTAGAGATCTGCACTAATAATGTTGTAATCATTGACTGTTGGTCCACCCTGATATGAGATATTTGTAATGCTAGTTGTGTCATATAAAGTATATTAGTGCCCCAGAAGTGTGGTCAAAGATTTTTGGGATTTGAAAGTGTGATGAAATTACATTACAAACGCCACAGACATTCAGATATTGTTAGAAGTGCATCTTGCGAACAAAACAGTTGAAGATTAGGTTGGAGAAAAATTCCTTTTTATCAAATTTTGCTGACATTTGAAGAAATGAATCACACACCAAGAATACTAGCCAGTTATCCCCCAAAAACCGAAACGCAAATGCGCAGTGTTTGAGGTGATTATGTTTGATGAAGGTTTTTTATGCAACTTAATGTGGGCATATATTTAAGGATTTTAATGTCTATGACATAATGCATTGATAAGGGTCGTACCGCAAGCCATCCAAGAGGCATATGACCTAGGCTACATTTAGACTAGGATTGAAAACCAGGATTGAATGGATGGATGGAAGCAGCCCTACTTCAATCCTCAAGATTGAATCCTCGGCACATTTCCATCCCTAAATCGGATTCAATCAGGGGATGAAATCATTTTGTTTTAGGAGGATAAATCTCATGCTGAGTGTAGCCAAGCAAATTGCAAAAAAGTGCCAGTGAAGTTCACATATTACAATCCCTACATGAGAGCTAAGTACCTTTGCAATGTTTTTTTTGAAAGAAGTGATTTCGCTACGATTTTATAGATCCATCCAGTCCCTTATCGTGGCGGTAATATTTGAACGGTTCCCACAATTTTACTTTTCTATTGCTGTTTAAGGAGGCAATGAAACCATATAGCTTACATTACCAAGACCTTTGGGTTTCAATGTATTTAGCATGCCAATTCAATACTTGAAGCTATTGCAGCTTGCTGATTTGTCCTTTCTAATAATATTCAGGGTTTGTGTTTTGTTTCATTTGGCATTACGCCTGACAAAGTGACGTTCCTGCTCGGAATGATTGAACGCATTCGAGAATTAGAGTACAGAGAGAAATGTGACCAGTGATCACCAAAAGACACAAAAATGTTTCTTCAAATAAATCACGGATCTTAATCAATATTAAGTAAAATCAAAATCAACAGTAAACGGAACTTGAACTCGTGGAGCATCTATTTCGAAAAGATAACTTCTGATTGGCATTGAATACTTTTATTGGAATTTAGATTTTGTAATTTTCACACTTCATTAGTTGATATTCTACTACTAAATTGCTCAAAAAAATAGGTATTAGAGAAATTACATGCTCTTGGATCAGGGATTTCCTCACGAAGTGCACTCAAGCTATTTGAGTTGATGGCTCCTTAAACAGCACTAGTCTTATGGTGTCTGGAGTACCTCAAGGAACATTCGTGGGCCTCATCTTGTTCGTATTGTTCATTACATTACTACATACTACTCTGTACATGAACTAGTTCTCTACCAGTCAGCTGTACAAGGATTCAAAGGTGGAATACCTTGGAAGAATTCTGGAGAGAGCCAATCAAATTCCCTTGGGTTGTCTTAGATAAATTTATATTGGGTTGGATGTGAATGAAATGCAGTGTGGGCTGGAAGCGAAAGAAATCCAGATTGGATCGGGAGTGAAAGAAATCCAGATTGGATCGGGAGTGAAAGAAATCCAGATTGGGTTCGGACTGGATTGTCTTGTATGAAATCTGGATTGGGGCCTAACTGGATGATCCTGGATTGGATTGCCTTGATCACTATGTAACAAGTATTCGTGATTGCCAAAGGAAAATAAATCGGCCTTGGCCACTGTGAAAGGACGGGTTGGGGTTGAATCTGGAAGAAGTGGGGAGTGTCATGGCAATAGCCGTCACCGTACTAACTGGGGTCAACGGCTTCCCGGGTTTGCGTTTGCTAGATCCTGGAATGAGTTTTTTATTGAAACAAAAATTGATATTGATTTTAGCATCTCTTTTAAACGATGGACCTCTCGTCTGAAGGACTTACATACATACATACATACCTTACTACCCTCAAAGTAACGGTCATGCCGAGTTCATGGTAAAATCCCCCAAACATATGTTGGGTAAATGCTAGATTTAGGTGTAGTCCTCCAAAACGATAGAAAGTTGGATAACCATATCCTGTTGAAGGTGGGTAAAGCTTTTCAAATGTGTGGTTGGATATATCGCACGTTTGAGTCCAGAGATAGCATCACAATGCTAACTCTGTACAAGTCGATTGCCCAGCCACATCTTGAATATGCTTCATCCATTTGGGCTCCAATGAGTTCAGCAGGTTTGCAAAAGGTCGAACAAGTCCAAAGATGTTTCACTAGGAACATCACAGGAATGAGAGAGCTCTCGTATTGGGAGAGACTAAAAAAGTTGGGACTGTACATTGTTCAGAGAAGGTACGAAAGGTATCTGATACTGTACGTTTTCAAAAGCATCCATGAGCTTTGTCCCAACCCAGGATTTAGGGTCAATTTTAGTGATCTTAGAGGCTTAATGTGCGTTTTGAGAGCACCTTCAAGTCTTCGAGAATCCAGGCTAGTTCAAACAATGCAGTCATTTCTCTTCTTTCTCGGGCTTCGTCATTGTTGAATTTGCTTCCCTCTAATATTCGTAGGGAATACGTAGTAGGCCTTGTTGATCAGGTAGCATCTTTCAAGTCAGACTTGGAAAAATTTTTAGATAGCATTCCAGATCAACCCTATATTCAAGGACTAGCTCGGTCTGCCAACTCAAATTCGTTGGTAGACCAAATATCATATAAAGATTGAAAGGTAATAAATAACATACATTTTTGCATGATTGTATCAAGTGGGATAAGATAGAAGACATGTAGTCTGATGAAGAGTTAAGATCGAAGTGTATTTCTTGTTTGCTTTGGTACATAAAGTAAACGACGAGAAAGTAGGTCGCACGTAATTAGTCATCATCACTTCCCTTTTAATAGAGAAGAACCCATGGTAGTTCTGAACTATAAAATATGAATTATGCTCGAAATGGTATCACGATGCTAACTCTGTGCAAGTCGATTGCCCAGCCAACGACGAAGTTCTCCAAACGTGCCAAAAAAAATCGACACTTCTTTATCGCCCATTAGGTAGCCAAAGCTTCGAGCTCAAGGATGGCATATCTACTCTTGGCATCCTTCAAAAATCGAGATCCACATTGAATGAGTTTCCACTCACCCTCGTGTAATTGCATGAGTGCAAAACCGAGGCCCTTTAACTTGGACGCATCCGTTTGAAGGACGGTCTTGGCTCCCAGCTTGAACATTCCCAAAACGGGCGGAGAGGTTAGAACGGATTTGATGTGCTCAAGTGCCTTCAGATGTTCGCGGAGCCATATAAAAACATTATTCGTTTTCAACAGACCTCTCAATGTTTCCACAGTCTTGGCAATCTCACTTGAGAACTGGCCTAATTGGTTCACGAGCCCAAGAAACGATACCAAATCCCGACGGTGCTCAGGAGGAGGAAACCTTGAGATTGCGGCCACCTTCTCCGGATCTGCCTGGATGCTGTTGTGGGAGATACAATATCCCACAAATTCGATCTCTTCATCCCCACCAATCAGATTCTTCTTCGCATTGACGGTCATCCCAAAATGAGCAAAGCACTCAAGGATCTCGCATGTAATGCAATCCATGTCGCGGTAATGCTCTTTTCCAACGGCAATGTCATCAACGACTTTCTGGACACCAAGTCCAGACATTGCCACATCACCACTATAAGAAAAGGAATCACCCATAGAAATGAAACCCATCAGTGAGCGCAGAAATTGGAATTTCCCAAAAGGAGTTATAAAAGAGGTTAACTCTTGAGATTTTTTGGCCAGAGGCATTTGCCAATAACCAATGACAAAGTCGAGCTGAACGAAAAACTTATCGCAGGGCTTGAATCCACAAATTGCCTCAGCTGGAGTTTTAATTGGATGGATGGAGTTTACGACCTCTGTATTCAAACGGGTCAAATCCACACACAAGCGGAAGGATCCATCTGGCTTGGGCACCACGACTAATGGATGGCACCAGGGTGTTAGGACATCACCTACGGGCTCAATGATTCCACTATCCACCATTTCGTCAAGACCTTTCTTGACAGGGGCTAACTAAGGGATTGGTATTTGATGTGCGGTGTTGATCGCAAATGGCCTTGCTCTTTCCTTCAAGGTTATCACCATTGGATCGCCAACAATGGGACCACACATAAGTTTCAACCATGATACATCAAAACAGAGCTGTAAGCAGATTTCAGTTTGGCTTCAACGAAGTGAAGATCGTCCCTAGAGGGTGTAGAAGTTAACGATAAAATCCATTCCTCTCTCTCTTTCAACGGCTAAAGAGGTTGGGCCGGATCAGGGATTGAATTGCCTTGCTCTTCAATTACAGAGATAGCAGAACTGGGGAAGTTGGGTCCAACAATTCCCAAGGCCTGACACGCATCCAAACTAAGGTATGCATCGTAAACATCATAACTGACGACTACGGTCACGTTATGGGCAATATGTTTGTTGCTCTAAGATAAATCGGACTGGAATGAACCAATAAGATTGTGGCAGTCCACGTTGGTCCGCCAACATGATGAGTCTGTGGATGGTAGTAGACTGCTTTATTGATGATAATTCCTAGACATTTATACAATCAACTGACTAGGCGAGTAACTAGGAAGGAGCGATGAGGGGCGAGCAAGAGCAATGTTGCCACAGGACTCCCCCAGCGTGTGACTAGGAACGAGCAGGGTCGAATGTGTAGGGCCAAAGGTGCAGGGCCAAAGGTGCAGGGCCAAAGGTGCAGGGCCAAAGGTGCAAGGCCAAAGGTGCAGGGCCAAAGGTGCAGGGCCAAAGGNCCGGAAAGTACTTCATAGATTCGTACCAACCAACTGCGCCATTGCATGATCATATTCATTGGGATAAGGCAGAAGACATGTAGACTGATCAAGAGTAAAGATCGAAGTGTATATCTGGTTTGCGTTGGTACATAAA
>NC_081451.1:17333610-17349755 GCF_007210705.1 Tigriopus californicus
AAAGGTGCAGGGCCAAAGGTGCAGGGCCAAAAGTGCAGGGCCAAAGGTGCAGGGCCAAAGGCTGGCTCCAGGGTCGGGGAGCCTGTTGGGTTGTGGCTGGGCCCAAGGATATGACTCGGTCCAGAGGGCGGTGGTCCTCAGTGAATTGGGAGTGGCCTTGAGTCGGGAGTCAGCCTGGGCGAGGGGAGGCTCAACTTGGTCCAGAGGGCGGGACTCCTCAGTTAGTCGGGAGTCGGCCGTGAGTCGGGAGTTGGCCGTGGTTGGGCCGGTGACAATTGGTCACCGGCGTCAGGGTCACACTGTGGCGGACCACGTTGGTCCGCAAAATGATGAGTTGGTGGATGGTAGTAGACTGCTTTATTGATGATAATTCCTAGCCATTTACACAATGAACTGACTAGGCAATGACTAGGAAGGAGCAATGAGGGGCGAGCAAGAGCAAGTTCGCCACAAGATTAAGGGGACGGCCATTAACACCGGAAATGGTGGAGTTCCATAGACATTGTTCAATTGATCTCAATTGGCAAAGATCCGAATTCCAAGATTGGTTCACACCCATTATAGTGACGTCGGCTCCTGTGTTGGCACAAAATTGGAGATTGACAGTCTTGGACGATCGGTGAGGGGAGACCAAGACATCAATCCAGTTGTCACAATCTCATTGAGACAACGTTGCCACCTGAAAATGTAAACCACCTACCTTCTTGTCTCGTGACGCATTTCTCTGGTGGCATTGGGCTGCCAATGGCCGGTTCGGCCACATCCGTGACACGTCGACTGTAAAGCCGGACAATTCCGCCTTGGCCGTACAGCAGATCCACCATTTCGTCAAGACCTTTCTTGACAGGGGNGAATGTGGTTTGGTAAGACCACAGAGTGGACACTTCTCTGGATACTCCGATTTTGTCAAAAGCATCTTACCAGACATTCCACCTTTCTTCTTATAGTTGGATTTCGCCACTTGATCCGCTTGATGCAGGGCGCCGACTTCTTGGATAGGAGATTGGGAATGAAACCCACAGACTCCACGGCGATTTGTCTAAAAGTTCTAGCAAAATATTTTGGGCCTCACTGAAAGTGTTGCGATTGCGCTCCATGATCCTGGCCTTATCACCATCAGTCCTCATCCCCTGTAACAATAAAGCTATAAGGAGACGGTCTTCTGTGATCTTTGTAGTGTCGGCATAATCAGGCAATTCACGCAGGGAATTGCAAAAGGAGGTGTAATCCTGATCATCATTCTGTCGCGCTTATCCAGGTGGACATTCCTCAGGTTTCTGAGATGTTCCTGGATCAAATCCAAGATTTCGACCACGTCACGACTGGTGTCTTGCTTGATGTCTAACGTATGTTGGATAATCCTCAAGAATCCCAAGACCAACTTGGATAGACTGGTCTCTTTGATCTAAACATATAAGATTAGAGCAATTCACCCATAACGTACGCCATCTGATAAACGTCTCGTGATCAGTGTCTTCTTGGAGTAATGGTGGCTTCTTTGCATCAATTATAGGGAGAGAAGAACTCTGCCCAGATCCTAGAGCTCTTTGAGGACGATCATTAACCTCAGCTCGGAGTATGGAAGCCTCCACATTTTTTTGGAACCCAATCAACTTTGATTTGGTTTTGAAAAAAGCCTGAAGATTTTCCTCTGCGGTCGGATCTGCATCTCGCGTATCAGACGCAACATGGCAGATGATCTGATCCTCTGCATTCAGATATTTTTTATGGTCTCTCTCCAATGGTCGACAAATCTTTCCAACAATGTTGGATGCTCACCCTCAACATAGTCGCCAAAAGCTGATTTGGCCACGTTCCTTGCTTGAGTTAGAGAGGCCTTGAAGCCCTCACCGCTGGCTTTCAAAACCTGAATAGCTTCTCTGTCAGGCATGACGGAGAACTTGGAGGATAGGCAGATTCGACAATGAGTTGTCACCCCGGGAATGTGACGGTCCAAGATCAGCACCACAAAATCGTGATGGATGAGAATTGAAGGAGGTGATTCTCACACAAATCCTCACACAAAAGTACACAGTGAACACGCCAATAACATAAACATGTGTTGGGACCACAGGTCTCGGATCAGTGATAAGCCGTAGCCGGAAAGTACTTCATAGATTCGTACCAACCAACTGCGCCATTGCATGATCATATTCATTGGGATAAGGCAGAAGACATGTAGACTGATCAAGAGTAAAGATCGAAGTGTATATCTGGTTTGCGTTGGTACATAAAGTAAACGACGAGAAAGTAGGTCATCACACATTTTCTTACACATTTTGATAAACATCATTCCGTGAACTATCGTTCATTCTGTACATCATTTATCCATATCATATTAGGATGATGTACTCGATTGTGCACGGAACACAAGCCTTCCATTAGGTTTAAGCATGAAATGTGCAAGAGAGACCCATTTGGTGGGTTCTGTCTCTCGGACCATTACCTTTGAGCCCATGAGCTCAAAGATAAGTCTTGAGGCTGCTCCATTGTAGTGTGATGGGACCTGTCTTGCCGTAGTTACATGTAGTGGAGGGATAATTGGAAAAGCATTTAATTCTTTAAATGAAATTTTAAAGGGCCTCCTCGCTTGGGTGTACCAGCGGCGTCACCCAAAGCGGTGCCAAGTACGTCACAAGACGACTCTCGCCGGATCATGGCGGCCAGCTCTACATCTGCCTTCCGCCTCTTGACCGCGCGCAGGACCGCTGCCTCAGTGTGAGCCGAGTCTGCCTTCAGGGACCACGAGGTCAGAAGTGTCCTCAATTTTGTTGTCCAGGCGCTTGATGGTGGCCGCAATCTCCTCGTAGAAGGGGGGCCACCCGGGCGTTAGGCTCCTTGGCAGACTCGTAAGTGACGTTGCCGTTGATGGGCGCAACCTTGGCGGGTTTGGCAGACTCTCTGATGCAAGTCATATGTGAACTCCATGGCATTGATGATGGTTGGGAAATCACTATATAGGATACACATTGCCTTCAAATCACCACAGCCAATCAAAGCGGGCCCAGGAATGTCCAATGTGACTGGTTAGATAGCGGCGGGCGGGCCGTGGGAAGCCGTGACAACCAAGGGCAGCTTGCCCAGGTTGAAAATGGTGAAACCGTTTGTCAGGATGAGGCGGGTGTAGGAAGGCTGGAGTCTGGGAGTCTGGCAACGCCATGATCTTGAACTCAGTGCAGTGCCTCCGGCTAAGCATGGGAGGGGGATCCTCTCCAATGGCTTCTAGGACCCAATTGTGTCGACAATAGAGATCCTAGTGACAGAGGGGCTCCTGCCATTCCCTTGGCGTTGTACCTTCGCCCATAAGATGACGTCTGGCAGGGACGCCCAAGTGACTATTCCCTGCTGCGCCCACAAAACTATTGTCGGCTTGGAGATTGAGATTGTTGGTGTGACGGCGCTGAGCAGAACACGGCCTGCATATGGCCCAGCCTATCGCAATTGAAGCAGTGCTTCTCATAGAAGAGACAGGAAGGGCCTTGTGAGTAGCGCTGTGAGCTGCACCCCCGGCGGGCAGCCTCCACGGCGGCGATGACTGACGTCCGCCATTGACTCCTTGTAAACAGCCATGTTGACGAGGGCGACCGTGGTAAGGCTTGTCTCAAACGCGGTTGACGCAGCGTAAAGTATGGTGGGTTTCGACCAGCCACAAGAGCGTCAAGGCCTTGAAGGCCTCAATTATGAAGCTTCAGAAGCTTGATTAAGGGAGTGGCTGAGGGTCAAGGGGAGTGGCTGGATGTCTCGGGCGAGCTAGATCAAGTGTCACATCCCGACGTCCCAGCTTCATGAATGGCACTCATTGTTTGTGGGCTATTTGGAAATAACTAAAGAGTTAGGTCTACCAGCCTTAACTTCTAGGTATTTCCAGATGCCTACCTGCTTCTTACGTCGATTTATGTCTTGTTGAAAATGGTGTAAATTTACCTGATTGGCCCTGAAAACATCATACCTACAGACGATAAAGCGTATAAAAAGAAAAATGTCAAAAATGGTGAAAGCAAAAAAATAGTTAACTGGAAAATGATATCACAACTATGAAATGAATGACCCATACTTAGAAGTACACACTTTGATTTAATTCTCAATACGGCGCCCTTGCCCTTGAACGCATTTTAGAATTCATTTAAGTATCCCAATGTATATTTTTTCCACGACGTTTGGTGAGATCTTTCTCCAAGCATTTTTCAGATTAAAGATAAGCAAGGGTTTGCTCCGAGGTCGCTGGTGCCGTGCTGTTGAGTTGCTCCTGGAGCAAGGTTCACAGATTTTCAATAGGCGACAAATCAGGGCTATTGGCAGGCTATATGCCCTTGCTCTAGAAACAACCAAAATGATGTTGACACCAGTTTTTGGGCCTTCCTTGAAGTGTGCCGTCTTGTTGAAAAATCCTTGTTGAGGGATCAAGCAACAATTTTCCTTGTCCTTGAAAGGCTGGCATTTATGATTTAGACAATATTTCTTTAACAAAATATGCTGAAGTTACAGACCGTTTTCTTTTAATAGAATGCAATTCAGAAGCCGCCCAAAGGCAGATAACGGCCCAAACCTAAATTTTCAATGGAAACTTGACAATTGGTTTTATTGGGACGTCTTCAATGTTATTGGCCCAAACGCGATATCTCTGGCGATTTGGAAGATGAAAAAGCTGGAACGGACTGTTGTCGCTGAACAGGACCCTCCTTCACTTCTCCACGATCCAGTTCATCCGCTCCTTGCAGAATTGAAGCCATGCCATTCCCTACGCCTCGATTCGCTTTGGTTGCAGTCTGGGTTTGTATGGTTGAGCGTTGAGTGTTTCAGGCAAATATTTGTGGATAGAGAACCTAAACACCGGGTATCCTTTTGCTGCCTTCGTGCCAACTTTTGTGTAGATTGCAGCTTCTTTGTTAGAGATTTTGCAATGACGAGCTTTTCAACAATGGAGATCGTTGGCCGCCTTCCACCAGTTCTCCACCATTCGCAAAGGGATCATCAGACTCTCGGAAACCGCCCTCTGGGTTATTCCGGCTTGAACCATGCCAACAGCCCGAACCTGCAGCTCGATGTTGTGCTCTTTCACCATGGTAGAAGGGTGCTTAGAACTGACCTCAAATAGGAAGGTTTATATACTTTTGGATGATGAAATCGCCAACAAATTTGCATCAGAAAGGGAGGCAAACATTCAAAAGATCGCACCAGCCAAGTTCCATGGCAGTCCTGCTACTTACATAACTTTTATGCAAATAAACCTTCGAAACTGACTACTACCATATATTTTTGGACATGCTGTAGAGTAGATCATTGAGGGACTAGAGAGTCATCAGTCACTTGATGCAGTTGATCTTGATTTTGCCAAGGCCTTTGATAAGGTAGATCATGGCCTTTTTGTTGAATAGACTTCATTGGGCTCCAAGGCAAGGTATTGGATTTGATCAGAAGCTTCATTCATGAGAGAAAGCAAATATAAAATGTTGAAGGATCACAAAGTGACAAATTTGATGTCAAGTCAGGTGTCCCACAGGACTCCATTTTAGAGCCTCTCCTATTTTTTGAAATTCATTACCTGGCTTCCAAAGCTTAATATTTGTGCCAGTCTCTTTTCTTATGCTGACGCTACAAATTTGTTTCTGGTAGGATTCCAGTAGCCTTGCATAGGACCTACATAGAATCTACTCTTAGATCACTGGGGGTAATGCGGAATGAAATTCCGCTTAATAACCTTCGGGTCAACGCCTTTGAATATTCCATTTGTAGATAATGCAAATAAAGACATTGAGTAAGTCTTGTCCAGGCTAGTTGGGGTACCAAATTGGCAGAGCATCAGCTCTCCAAATTGCGAGTCTTGGTTCGATCGCAGGCTGGCCAAGTCCAAGTTTCCTTTTGGAATTTGAGCACATCATGAGTTGTTCCTGTTAACAGCTTAAATTGGCGAACCTGCGGTCATTCCCGAGGGTGAGGGAATAATCAATGTTGGTTATGACGACAAAGCGGAAATATCTCTTAATTGGGGCACCTAACATCAGATGGCAGACTGAGCGGGAGAGCTGACATCTGACATGGTAACAAACAAAATAAAACAAACGTTTCAAGCGAAGGTAAAAGATGGACGAAATATGACCTTTTAATAGTATTGGGGATTGCATTCCATGTAGCGGTTAGAAAAGACCATGAAAAAAAAACCCAAAAAAGGAAAGCTACACGACACCAAATAAACCCAAAAACGAAATGAAATGTCAAACCTCCGAACCGTTTCACCACAATTAGTTGAGATTGAAATGTCAATCTACAGGAGGGGTATGTGGCATAACAATAAGTATATTCAATGTTAACGCTTTATTGTTACCCTGGAACATATGATTGGCAGTTGCCTACCGACCAAGACAAAGACTACAATTGAAAATTTCCATTATTATATCACAGTGGGGAATACGCAAGAGGTTGTGTGGTCAATGAAGTTAATTTTGTATCATTTGAAATTCCCTTTAAAATCCAGACGGATGATGGACCGCAGTTTTCATCCGCACAATTTATTGGTTTATTGGTTGGTACCACTCAACCATGTTCCGTCCACCAGCCAGGGGTGAAAGGTCCTGACTTATTGAATTCCCGTGGTGAACGGACACATGGAACTCCTGACCCTAGCACTAGGTAAAAATACCTTGATAGCTCTCTAAAATGGAGAACACCTAGTACATGGGCTTAAATTTCTTAGACCTATCTTAAGGCCTCCGGTTATAACCCTAATCAGGGCATACAGCTACTAGTTTGAGCTTCCTTTATCAGGGCCTCAAACAATCATCAATCGACTAAGGATACAAATCGCTACCTACCTCTACTCCCCATGGATACCGATCAATCTTGGCTGTCTGGCATATACCTGGGCCAATCTTCAAGGCTAACTATCCTGCAAAATGTGGTCACTATCCTAGTTAAATGCGTCAATCGAGTTGACCTCTACTCTAGAGTCTAACTACTGATTTCTGCTTCAAGAGAGATGAACTTTAGCTACAGTTGAATGAAAATCACTTGCTACCTCTACTCCCTATGATGCCAGCACGATCTTGGTCGTCTGGGAAATCTAGCCTACTCTTCAAGGTAAACTGTGTGATTCAATCTACTTTATTCTATTATACACATGAAATGACACTCTAACAATCAGCTGTCTTGCTTGGGTAATGAATGAGGGGGTAATTGCTTGGCCATGGAAGAAGGAAAACATACATGGATAGAGAATGGTCAGATCCTACTTTTGACGAGGGTGATTCTTGCGTCCAACGGGGATCCATGGTGATGACGTTGTATCAATATCAATCAGATTGAAGGTCCAGGATTGAATCCATGGAGAATAACTCAGAAGTTGCACCTGTACTCAGCTCCAGAGACTGTTCAACAGGTCTATGCTGGCTCACTGATGTATGCAATGCACTTCCCCAGGTCCTCTTGACTCTCACTGCTCTGATTTCAAAATAGGTCAACTCGACTTCCGGCACTTCTAACAAAATTGTCCTTGACTCAACTACCAGCAAGAGAGCTTCAAGTTGGGAGTTGTTATCCCCTTTCAATGTTCAATGGTGACTCTGTTTTTTTGGACGATTTGTTTTTCGTCAATGGGGCAGCTTTGTCAAGCCAGCTTGTCGAGCCAGCTTGTGCGTGTTGATTTGAGACAGCTTTGACACGCCGTTTCAAGATGGCGTGGGTACGCCGACTCACGATAGCTATGGCCCGCCAATTCAAGACAGCTTAGACGCCGTTTCACGATAGCTTGGGTCCGCCAATTCAAGACAGCTTAGACGCCGTTTCACGATAGTCTAGGCCCGCCAATTTAAGACAGCTTGGCCACGCCAATTCAGCGTGGCTTGGGCACGCTGGTGATTGTTTGTTACACAGGGTGTTCATTTTCCCGGATGTTTCAATACACTGTTCCATAAACAATTGTTCTTCCTGTACATCATTTATCCTTAACATATTAGGATGATGTACTCAAATGTGCACGGAATATACTCCCTCCCTTGGCCTTATGCAATAAGCCATCACAAACTTGATTACTCTGGGAAAAAGGGGCGACAATTTGCACATGACAAAAAAAGTGATGAGTGGCAGCTGAAAGGTAACTCATATAACACACGTGAGAATAATCATGACATTTTTACAACTTAATATTTCGGAAAGGGAATGAGCGATCAGGGGTTGGGGTGAGAGAAGAAGATTAATGAAAAAAAGCAAGAGCATTAACTTACAAAATCCTTGCTAGACAGCTGATTTCCTAATCTGTTTGGAGTTCTGTACTTCACTTTTGCTATTATTTCTTCAATCAGATATCTTAAAGCCTTACAATATAGACCTGGAAAAACTTGCACAAAATCATCTAAATTCCCTTCTTTATTTGTCACTCTCTCTGTTACGGTCAGATTGTTTTCCTTGCTGGACTCCTCAGATGGAGAGGGTCGAATATCAATTTTAGGCTCAGGACAGCCAACAGTCACACTTGGCTTTTCTGTCTTTGACTTTGCATGCGTGGGAGTGACTTGCTCTGTCTGAATTGGTCTGCTTTTCATCTTTTTCCTTCTCTCATCCATTTGGCCTTTGGATTTGGCCTGGTTTGTTTCAATTTGTTCACTTGGCATCCTTGAATTGCTCATGATGGGGTCTCTCTCGACTTCTGTCCTCGTAGTCTTCTCAACATGCTTGCGGCATTTCTGGGGCTTCCGTTCTTCAACGTTTACCTCCCCCCATTGGGCTGGCGTTGGCGACATTGATTGTGGTCTTGACCACCTTTCTTTTTTCTCCTGTCATTTGGGTTATCCGTTTTCTTGCGCCCAAAGTGGAGCAAGATCTTGTGAAATCTTTGACATTTCTGGCAAGGAGGGGCTTTGCATTTTCCAAAATCATGCTTTATCAGACACTTAAAGCATAAGCAATTTAAGCCAGTCAACTGCCATCTGGCTGACGTAGGGTAGAGGGCCACCTTTGGGCACTCTCTTATATCACCATGAGCTGGCTCATCACAAAACGGGCACTTGTCATGGCTCGACGTCCATACATCATTAAAGACATGCTGAGACTTGGGCTCCTTATGAGCTTTCCACCATCCCTTTGAGATGGTCTCTGGTCTTCTTTCTTCTTTCTTGACCTCCTCCTGAAAACCAACTCTGGGGAAGATGATCTCTTGAAGCATTCTTCCTTCTTCTCATGAGCATCATGAGGGTTTACATAAGCAAACATAGCATCAACAATAAGTTCCTTTGGAATGAAATCTTGGGGGATCTTCTTATTCTGTTGTTGGGAGCTTCGGGCACGTACCACTGGGGACTCACTTGCTCTCCACGTTGATCCATTTCTTGAACTTTTGTTTCCACTGAATCAGCACTTCATATGGCAACTTGTGCTCAATCGGTTGGAATAACAGCATAGCCAGTTGACGTGAGTCCTGGTCAATCAACTTAAATAAAGCTACGTAGTTGTTAACCACCAACAAAAGCTCCAACAAATCAACGTTCTCTTCATTTAATTGGTCAAGCTCTATTGTCATTTCGCTTAGCAAATCACGTTCCTTGCCATAAATCTGGTGAAGGTTTCCAATTGCGTCGTCATAGGTGCTGTGGGACGATGCTACTTGGAGGGCACGTCCTCTCAAGTGACGTTTCAAATACGCGAGTTTACTAGCTCAATCCAGGCCTGGATTTTGCTGATAAACGTCCCTGAAAGATGGCCACCACTCAAAGAAATTTTTCGAACTGTCTCCAGAGAAGACTGGAGCCTCCAACATGGGCAGCTTATAGGTAGCTAGCGCTCCTAAATGCCCTGGAACTGAGGGGCTTCTGTCTCCTAGCCACGACTCTGTCTTGAGGGGCGAGTCCACGGGTTGAGTGGGAGGTTTCTTTACCATTTCGTTTGAGGCAAGGCTGTTGGGACTGTTGGGATAAGCCAGGTTTTGTCTGGTTTCCCATATAGACACAGGCGTTGGACTGGGTGAATCCATGTCCTGGAATCAGGCCCTCCCTTGAGTTTTCATTTGGTGGTCTTGTTCATCTTCTGCTATATTGGAGACTTCGTGGCTTCTTCCTGTTTTAAACTCTTTTAGCGAGTTTTCAGACTTCAAAATTTGCAACTTCATATCACGCATTTCCGTCATGATGAACTGCAGCGCCTGGTGCACATCAGATGAAGTCTCCCCTTGAGGAGAGCTTGGCATGACTAAGGGTACATCAGGTGACTCGAAAAAATCTTCCAATGGCTTGTCCTCTTGGCTTGGTGTGGTCTTTGGACATGTCCCCATTTGCTTCATCTTTGTGGGTTTGGGAAGAACTCTACAGTGGCCATCTTCTCTGTTCGGTTGATCCGTTGTTAGTGGAACATCGTCGTCATCATACTCCCTTCCTTCTCCAATTACTTCTCGATAATCTGCTTTAAGTTTCCGGTACTTATGGCAAATTTTCTCATGTTGATGAATTTCTCCCTCGCGCTCTGATACGTCTACAATCTCCATGACCTCTGCTTGACTCTGTTGGAGGGCGTGGAATTCCCTTTGCGTAGCACCATACAACTTGGCCAGCCTCTTTTGATTGGGTTTGTCCACTTCCACTTCGTTCTTCAATCGTGTGAAAGTGACAAAGAACATGTCAATCTGAATGTTCCGATCTTTGATCTTATCTGCTGTTTCCCTCCGCAAAACCATCTTAGGATTGGACATAGCCATATCTGTTTGTCGGTTAAGCTTGCACTGGTATGAATTCTTTGGCACAATTTTTTTTCTTGCTTTTGTTTCACTAATGGAAGTGTTGAGTTGCTCCCACAAGTGAAAGCGGTGTTGGTACTTGGCGAGCTATTTAGCAATCAGCCTCAACACAAATTTAACATACATCTAACAAATTTGAGAATTTGTCATAACATTTCGACCTGTGTGCACTTATGGCACAAGGTTCAATCTTGGGGAATATATTCCACAATAACCAAGCACCAAAAAGAATTGCTATGATTCTTGGCGCAAGCCGATTAAATGACTTTCATAATCACTTATATTTTTTTCAGAATATTTTACAATTCAAAAAATATACGACCAGGTCGCAAATCACTAATTATTCTCGGGAACCAAAGTTCCCGGGTCGCGGCACCAAAAAGAAGCTCTATGTTCCGTCCACCAGCCAGGGGTGAAAGGTCCTGACTTATTGAATTCCCGTGGTGAACGGAAACATGGAACTCCTGACCCAAGCACTAGGTAAAAATACCTTGATAGCTCTCTAAAATGGAGAACACCTAGTACATGGGCTTAAATTTCTTAGACCTATCTTAAGGCCTCCGGTTATAACCCTTATCAGGGCATACAGCTACTAGTTTGAGCTTCCTTTATCAGGGCTTCAAACAATCATCAATCTACTAAGGATACAAATCGCTACCTACCTCTACTCCCCATGGATACCGATCAATCTTGGTTGTCTGGCATATACCTGGGCCAATCTTCAAGGCTAACTATCCTGCAAAATGTGGTCACTATCCTAGTCTAAATGCGTCAATCGCAGTTGACCTCTACTCTAGAGTCTAACTACTGATTTCTGCTTCAAGAGAGATGAACTTTAGCTACAGTTGAATGAAAATCACTTGCTACCTCTACTCCCTATGATGCCAGCACGATCTTGGTCGTCTGGGAAATCTAGCCTACTCTTCAAGGTAAACTGTGTGTTTCAATCTACTTTATTCTATTATACACATGAAATGACACTCTAACAATCAGCTGTCTTGCTTGGGTAATGAATGAGGGGGTAATTGCTTGGCCATGGAAGAAGGAAAACATACATGGATAGAGAATGGTCAGATCCTACTTTTGACGAGGGTGATTCTTGCGTCCAACGGGGATCCATGGTGATGATGTTGTATCAATATCAATCAGATTGAAGGTCCAGGATTGAATCCATGGAGAATAACTCAGAAGTTGCACCTGTACTCAGCTCCAGAGACTGTTCAACAGGTCTATGCTGGCTCACTGATGTATGCAATGCACTTCCCCAGGTCCTCTTGACTCTCACTGCTCTGATTTCAAAATAGGTCAACTCGACTTCCGGCACTTCTAACAAAATTGTCCTTGACACAACTACCAGCAAGAGAGCTTCAAGTTGGGAGTTGTTATCCCCTTTCAATGTTCAATGGTGACTCTGTTTTTTTGGACGATTTGTTTTTCGTCAATGGGGCAGCTTTGTCAAGCCAGTTTGTCGAGCCAGCTTGTGCGTGTTGATTTGAGACAGCTTTGACACGCCGTTTCAAGATGGCGTGGGTACGCCGACTCACGATAGCTATGGCCCGCCAATTCAAGACAGCTTAGACGCCGTTTCACGATAGCTTGGGTCCGCCAATTCAAGACAGCTTAGACGCCGTTTCACGATAGCTTGGGCCCGCCAATTCAAGACAGCTTAGACGCCGTTTCACGATAGTCTAGGCCCGCCAATTTAAGACAGCTTGGCCACGCCAATTCAGCGTGGCTTGGGCACGCTGGTGATTGTTTGTTACACAGGGTGTTCATTTTTCCCGGATGTTTCAATACACTGTTCCATAAACAATTGTTCTTCCTGTACATCATTTATCCTTAACATATTAGGATGATGTACTTAATTGTGCACGGAACAACATGCGTGTATACTGAGTATTGGCAAAAAATGAAAAGAAAAACGAGGTAAAGAAATAAAATTGGCGTAAGATGAATGTAAGAAAGCAAAAGTAGGCAAAAGCATGACATTAGCAAAAACCCGCATCAACTATTGGTTCATTGGGCACAGGTAAAGGCACACCGGAAAAAAGATTTGAACATCCAAAGGCTCTGACACTGGCGGGTTTCCCTCGGTAATTCATTCCACCAGGGCACAACTCGCACAAAGAAAGTGCGCTGTCGGCAAAATCGATGGAAGCACGGCCTCCTAAAAGGGCATGACGTCACAGCTTGAGTGGAACAGGAATTACCTTGACCAACAAATTGAAACGATTCTGTCAATAGTACATGTTGGTGCGCCACTTTCCATGCAAACACTAGATCAAGCTGCAAACACCTGCCTTCCAATGTTTCACAGGACAAGTATCGAAGTCTTTGAGGATAAGGGCAATTTCTCAGCCCAGGCAGCATTTTTGTGATTGAACGTTGAATTCTCTCTATACAAGGAATCCCGACCTTTAAGGCTGGACTCCAAACCTGAGAACTGGTCTCGACTAAAGGACGTACACACGCGTACACTTTGAAAAGTTTCATTAGGACGTCGGCGTTTCGAGTTGTAAACGTTCTTTTTATTCTCTACACTAAACTCCTCGCTTTGACAGCCAGCTTTGCACATTGATGACAAAAACGCAATCTGTTGTTGACTGAACCCCCCAAATCTTTTTGGACGTCGACTTGCCCTAAATATGCCCCTTCTATGGTATATTTGTTGGAGGGAAGCGCCCTGCCAAACCTCATGATTTTTGTCTTGGATTCATTGAAGCCCATTTTGTTGCATTTTGCCCAACATACCACCTGGTCAATTGTTAGTTGTAGCCCCTTATGAATGAATGAATGAATGAATTAATGAATGACTTATTTATTTCTGGTCGCAAATCTGCAGGGCCAAGTGACAAAGAAATTGAAACATATCCAAGACCTCAACATCCCAGACGCAAAGGAGGACCGTTTGTGGGCCCTGTGTTCCGTGCACCATCAAGTACATCATCCTAAAATGTTAAGGATAAATGATGTACAGGAAGAACAATTGGTTACGGAACAGTGTATTGAAACGTCCGGGAAAAATGAACACCCTGTGTAACAAACAATCACCAACGTGTCTAAGCTGTCTCAAATTGGCGGCCTCCAGCTAGCTGAGTCAACAAGCCCAGGCTATCGTGAAACGGCGTCTAAGCTGTCCAAAATTGGCGGCCGCCAGCTAGCTGAATCAACAAGCCCAGGCTATCGTGAAACGGCGTCTAAGCGGTCTAAAATTGGCGGCCTCCAGCTAGCTTGACAAGCTGGCTTGCCAAGCTGCCCCATTTGACGGAAAAACAAATCGTCCAAAAAGGCAAGTCACCATTGAACATTGAAAGGAAGAACAACTCCCAACTTGAAGCTCTCTTGCTGGTAGTTGAATCAAGGACAATATTGTTAGAAGTGCCGGAAGTCAAGTCAACCTATTTTGAAATCAGAGTAGTGAGAGTCAACGTTTGGAGTCGGGACCCAGGAAGCCGTGCAAAGTCAAGAGGACCTGGGGAAGTGCATTGAATACATCAGTGAGCCAGCATAGACCTGTTGAACAGTCTCTGGAGCTGAGTACAGGTGCAACTTCTGAGTCATTCTCCGTCAATTCAATCCTGGACCTTCAATCTGATTGATTCGACGTCATCGCCGTGGATCCCCGTTGGACTCAAGAATCGCCCTCGTCAAAAGTAGGATCTGACCATTTTCTATCCATGTATGTTTTCCTTCTTCCATGGCCAAGCAATTACCCCCTCATTCATTACCCGAGCAGGACAGCTGATTGGTAGAGTGTCATTCCATGTATATAATAGAATAAAGTAGATTGAACCATACAGTTGCCTTGAAGACTAGCCTAGATTCCCCAGACGGCCAAGATCGTGCTGGCATCGTAGGGAGTAGAGGTAGCAAGGGATTTCCATTCAACTGTAGCTAAAAGTTCATCTCTCTTGTAGCAGAAATCAGTAGTTAGACTCTAGAGTAGAGGTCAACTGCGATTGACGCATTTAGACTAGGATAGTGACCACATTTTGCAGGATAGTAGCCTTGAAGATTGGCCCAGGTGTATGCCAGACAACCAAGATTGATCTGTATCCATGGGGAGTAGAGGTAGCTAGCAATTTGTATCCTTAGTCAATTGATGATTGTTTGAGGCCCTGATAAAGGAAGCTCAAACTATTGCTGTATGCCCTGATTAGGGTTATAACCGGAGGCCTTAAGATAGGTCTAAGAAATTTAAGCCCCTGTACTAGGTGCTCTCCATCTTTGAGAGCTATCAAGGTATTTTTACCTAGTGCTTGGGTCAGGAGTTCCATGTTTCCGTTCACCACGGGAATTCAATAAGTCAGGACCTTTCACCCCTGGCTGGTGGACGGAACATAGAGTCTCTTTTTGGTGCCGCGACCCGGGAATCTTTGATTCCCGTGAATAATTAGTGATTTGCGACCCGGTCGTATATATTTTTCGAATTGTGAAATATTTAAGTGATTGTGAAAGCCATTTAATCGGCTTGCGCCAAGAATCATAGCAATTCTTTTTGGTGCTTGGGAATTGTGGAAACATATTCCCCAATATTGAACCTCGTGCCATAAGTGCACACAGGTCGAAATGATATGACAAATTCTCAAATTTGTTAGATTTATGTTAAATTTGTGTTGAGGCGGATTGCTAAATAGCTCGCCAAGTACCAACGCCCCTTTCACTTGTGGAAGCAACTCAACACTTCCATTAGTGAAACAATTAAAAATAAAAATTGTGCGCAAGAATTCATACCAGTGCGAGCCTAACTGACGATCAGATATGGCTAGGTCCAATCCTAAGATGGTTTTGCGGAGCAAGACAGCAGACAAGATCGAAGATCGGAACATTCAGATTGGAATGTTCTTTGTCGCTTTCACACAACTGAAGAACAAAGTGGAAGTGGATGAACCCAATCAAAAGAGGTTGGCCAAGTTGTATGCTGCTACGCAAAGGGAATTCCACGCCCTCCAACAGTATCAAGCAGAGGTCATGGAGATTGTAGACTTATCAGAGCGCGAGGGAGAAATTCATCAACATGAGAAAATTTGCCATAAGTACCGGAAACATAAAGCAGATTATCGAGAAGCAATTGGAGAAGGAAGGGAGTATGATGAAGACGATGTTCCACTAACAATGGATCAACCGAACAGAGAAGATGGCCATTGTAGAGTTCTTCCCAAACCCACAAAGATGAAGCAAACGGGGACACGTCCAAAGACCGCACCAAGCCAAGAGGACAAGCCGTTGGAAGATTTTTTTGAGTCACCTGATGTACCTTTAGTTATGCCAAGCTCTCCCCAAGGGGATACTTCATCTGATGTGCACCAGGCGTTGCAGTTCATCATGACGGAAATGCGTGATATGAAGTTGCAAATGTTGAAGTCTGAAAACTCGCGTAAAACAGGAAGAAGCCACGAAGTCTCCAATATAACAGAAGATGAACAAGACC
>NC_081451.1:17349806-17356651 GCF_007210705.1 Tigriopus californicus
AACACCAAATGAAAACTCAAGGGAGGGCCCGATTCCAGGACATTGATTCACCCAGTCCAACGCCTGTGTCCATATGGGAAACCAGACAAAACCTTGCTTATCCCAGCAGTCCCAACAGCCTGCCTCAAAAAAATGGTAAAGAAACCTCCCACTCAACCGTGGACTCGCCCCTCAAGACAGAGTCTTGGCTAGGAGACAGAGGCCCCTCGGTTCCAGGGCATTTAGGAGCGCAAGCCACTTACAAGTTGCCCACGTTGGAGGTGCCAACCTTCTCAGGAGAGAGCTCCAAGCAGTTCTTTGAATGGTGGCCATCCTTCCGGGACGTCTATCAGCAAAATCCAGGCCTGGATTCCGCCAGTAAGCTCGCCTATTTGAAACGTCACTTGAGAGGACGTGCCCTCCAAGTAGCATCGTCCCACAGCACACCTATGACGACCAATTGGAAACCTTCACCAGATTATGGCAAGGAACGTGATTTGCTAAGCGAAATGACAATAGAGCTTGACCAATTGAAGGAAGAGAACGTTGATTTGCTGAAGCTTTTGTTGGTGGTTAACAACTACGTAGCTTATTTAAGTTGATTGACCAGGACTCACGTCAACTGGCTATGCTTTTAATCCAACCAATTGAGCAACAGCTGCCATATGAAGTGCTCATTCAGTGGAAACAAAAAGTTCAAGAAATGGATCAACGTGGAGAGCTAGTGTTAATCAGCGACTCTCCGAATTCCTCATTGATGCTATAAATCACTAGGTGCTCTCCACCTTTGAGAGCTATCAAGGTATTTTTATCTAGTGCTTGGGTCAGGAGTTCCATGTTTCCGTTCACCACGGGAATTCATTAAGTCAGGACCTTTCACCCCTGGCTGGTGGACGGAACACCCTGTATGCCGAAACTGAGGCCAAGGTTGCGGATGTGACCAACCTGTATGATGATTACGTAGCTGAAACTTCATCTAATGATGAAATTAAGGCTATTTTAGCTCAGTAAAACTCAGCAATTAATGATTTAGAAACCCGCCTGTCGATCTGTGCTTAGTTGCTCTTGATCCGGCCGAGACCAATGGCTACGTCTGTGAACCAATCTGTAACAACCGCTACACGACATCCGCCTCCTTTTAAACCCGTGAGCGACCTAAAGCCTCCCTCCTTGTCCTCAGATTCCTCGCCTCCAGAAATGAGAGATTGGATTGGTCGCTTCAACGCATATTTCGCTGCCTCCAATATGTCCTCACTTGATGTTCCAGAAAAAAAAGAAATGTTTATGGCATGTATCTCCCAGGAACTTGCCATTGCTTTGGAACCAAAGCTTGATGATGATGATGATGACTTATTTATTTCTGGTCGCAGGAACACGAGATATACAGTTTTAAATTTGTATGGTTCCTATTGATCAACCTTACCAATCATTATATTCCACGTCACAAAAAGATATGTTTCACAATGTCTTTGTTGCTTCTTTGGATTCATATTTGTTATTACTGAGTAGATAGGTCCCAGGTCTTGATTATACTTTTCACTTTAGCTTTGCTTTCTTCCTCGCTGATGTGCACAGGCAGCCTTTCCCAAATTTCAACAATTCTGGTAATAATTGACTTCTTGGTTGCTTGGGGAGGGTAGGCTCTTGACGATCTTTGACGCGTGTTCTTTTCACCCATATGAACCTCCATTCGCCTGGTTGTAAGGGGACGGTTTAACCAGTCTTTCCCACAATGCCAGGCCAGCAGAGCTATCGCGCGCATTGCAATAACGTATATAGAAACCTGTTTTGTTTTCTGTAGAAGCTCTCTACATTCCACGTGTTTTCTTGTTGGTATATTCAGGGCAGCTTTCATGGCCGCGGAGTGGAGAGAACTTATCTTGCTCAAGACTGGATCATTCAAGTCGAGTGCGTCTGAAATGACCTCAATTCCGTATCTGAGTTTTGATGTAAAAAATGGTTCAATCATTTTCGCGACCAGCACTGATGGAAGCTTCCAAGCTAAGCGACGTAGAATCCCGATTCTCTTCCGTAACACTGGCTCCAAATTATTTAGATGGCACTTCCAAGATAGATTTTTGCTGAAAGTGAAACCAAGAAGCACTTCGGCAGTTGATTTTATTAGATCTATTAGAATCTATTAGAGCGTCTTCTATTTCCAATGGCTCCTCAATGGATCTCCCAAACATAAGAAACTTTATTTTTGATGCATTGGCAGCGAGTCGAGAAGCTTTCATGAACTCTAGGATTTCCGCTGCCGATACCCTCAAGCCTTGACGTACTTCTTCTTTTGCTTTGGCTTATGTGCAGCATGTTATATCGTCTGCGTAGGCTAATAACGAACTATTTGACACCCATTCCTCCAGATCGGCCACCATCATAAGAAAAAGCAGCGGGGAGATCTTTGAACCTTGTGGGCTTGCAGTTTTCACACTGATAAGCTCTGATTTCACCACCCCAAACTCTGTATACTGCGTTCTTCCCGATGTATCTGATAAGTGATGTCGGGAAACCGGGCCGAAATCCGTATTGTGACTTTAGCAATATTCCTCTCTTCTCAAGATGCTTAGCCAGTTGTATCCGAATGATCTCTTCCAAAGGCTTACTTGCTGCTGGAAGAATACACACCGGTCGGTAGTTTTCAGCATTGTCCTTTTCTTTCTTTTTATTTTTGTGGTAGTACTCTTCCTCGTTTCCACACTTGTGGTATTTCTCCTTCCCTGATCACTTCATATATTATATGTGTTAGTGGAACGGCCAAGATCAAGTTTTAGAGCAACTGGTGCAATACCAAAAATGTTTGGGCGATCTCTTTGGCTTTATCCTGATAAGCTTCAAAGGTGCGTACTTGTTTAAGACATTCAGCAATAGCTCGTTGAACTTTTCCACCTTCATCTGAATCTCTCCATACGCTAGATCTTCCCATGGTTGCTTTGCCAGATCAAGCCTAACACTGTCACAATCGATCTTTCCATAACTTTGCCTTACAATGTGAGTTTTGTTGTGCTTGGCTGCCAATGTTTTCGTAGTCCACAAGATAGGGTTGTGATCGCGTTAGTTAGAGAAGTTAGAGATAAAAGAGAAGGTGCCCTTCACAGGGCTCTTGATCTCTGCCCGCCGGCATGACGCACGACCCTGCCAAGGTGGCCGCCATTGCGTCATTCCCCTCGCCTGCCAACCTGACGGGTCTTCGGTCCTTTCTTGGACTCGCAAACCAGTTGCATTTGTATTTCGGGGTATAGATGTGATAAAAGAGTTGAACAAATGTTACCTACATCACCCCTGGTCCCTCATAAGCCATGGGGCTTTTATTAACGGGGATCTTCGCCGTCTTGGACATGCAATCAAGAGGCCACTTTCAAACCGTCTATTTTATTGCCGTGGGGCCGAGGAGACAGCTAGCCTCGAATGACTATGTGGAATTCTTTCTTAGTTGGGTCGCGAAAGTCCATGAATGTTCATCCCCCGCAAGAGTAGCAATTTTGTATGTTACAAACTGTTGAGTATGAGCGCGTGATAATATCTGTCATGCATGAGGTCCATTGCCTGGTTGAAAGGAGTTCAATTGAGGAGTTCATTTCGTGAAAAAACGTGTTCCAGACCTTAGGAAACTGGTAGTCGAGGAGTTTTTGGAACCTTGACAATCGGAATAAGGGCAAGTCAAAGACAACCTGATTACCCCTTCACTGTTAGTAAGTGTACTGATTCACAACTCCCAGAACGTTCCCGCTCATGGAATTGAACATAAATGCAACATGTTTCACTTGTACCAAATCGTCAATCTTTAATATATTCCATTTCTTGAAGATTGGGCTGGTGTCGGATTTGGCTCTTGTCCCTTCAATCCATGTGACTGCTTTCTTTTGGAGAGAGGACAAAACCTGTACACCATAGCTTCCCCCAAAGTATTCAAGTCCGTACTCAGTTTGCTTTTAATTAGTGTATTGTAAAGAACGTAGCGCAGCTTTGAGGGTATTGCATTCTTTGTTAGATAAAACGAAAATACCAGTTTTCTAATACCGTGATCCAATTGCTGTATGTGATATTACCAATTCAAATTTTCGTCAAGATTTAAACCTAAGAACCGGGCCGTCTGTTCAGTTCGTCCTTGTCCCACCTGTTGTAAGAGGCATCCCTTTAGAAAAATATTGAAATCAACTGCTTTACTCCTAGGACTGATCAAGACAAATCTTGGTTTTTTTTCCATATGCCAAACTCGACCTGGTCAAGGGTTATTAGCAAATGTCCCCACACAAAGATTCTCAGCACCTCACCACCTTCATCACCCCATTTGACCGATATAAATTTTTGCGCGCACCCATGAGATTAATTTCCACTGGAGATTCTTACTCATATCGTGGCGATGTGGCTATGGATGGCCTACCCGTGAACAAAGTGATTGATGACATGGGAATGGGTCGTCCTACCTTTCAGCAACTAGTCCGCCTGGTGTGTGACACATTGGAGTGGTGTGCTAAACATAACTTAACGGTTAATAAGGAGAAGTCCAAGCTGTGTGCCAACTCCGTCCATATTGTGGGTTACCAAATTGCCCAAAATTCGATTCAAGTGGACAATCGCAAGATTTGCCATGTTTCACCCCAGAGCGGAAGCAATCCTGATGACCGATGCCTCCAAATTGAACGGTTTGGGATTTGCCCTCCTACAAAAGCCAGTGGACACCAACCGTTGGCAACTAATCCAATGCAAGAACCGATTTCTCCACGGCACCGCGACCAGATACGCCATCGTTGAACTCAAGGCCTTGGCTATTTGGTGGGCCATCCCCAAGTGCAAAATGTTTTTATGCGGTTTACCCCACTGCACGGTGCTGACCGATCAAAAATCATTGGTACCTCTCTTTAACAGGTTCTCTATCGACGCCATTGACAATCCCCGAGTACAGAACTATTGTACAAAACTGTTAACGTACTCGTTCACTGTGGTTTGGAAACGCGGCCATGATCACTGCATCCCTGACGCTCTATCTAGATCCCCCGTCTTGAACCCCAATGAGACAGGCACCTGCGGTGATCTCGCCCTCGGAACTATCATCGCCGATTCGGCCCACAACGTGTCCCGTAACCTTGTAATTGAAGAACTCTCCCGCCAAGCCCGAAACGACACTCAATATGCGGCTTTGCGTGAGACCGTCTTGACCGGTTTCCAGACTCTTTCTTCCACCCATCAACAACAACATTATTATGTCCGTCTCTTTTTCAAGATTCGGGACGAGCTCTCTGTGGACGATGATCTGGTGCTCCGTGGATGCCGCCTGGTGATCCACCCTTCAGCCGTCAAAGACGTCTTTTGCCGACTCCACTCTTCTGACCAGGGGGTAGAAAAGACGAAACGGTTTTCTGGCCCGTATTCTCCAACGATATAGCCACCACCGTCCGAGCCTGCAACCAATGTCAGTTGTATAGGCCAAGTCCAGCACCCGAACCCTTACTTCAAGATCCTGTCCCGGCACGTCCTTTCGAAATCGTGACCAGCGATCTCTTCATGTTTGGCACCAACCATTATCTAGTTTACACCGATCGATACTCAGGCTATCCACTCTTGTCTCGCTTTTTGACCAACCCGTCCACCTCAGAGCTCATCCGTGAAATTCGAATATTTTTTTTCTTTGACGGGCGTTCCCAATACCATTCGGAGCGACAACGGCCCTCAATATCGATCTCGTCTCTTCCTTGATTTTCTTCACGAGTGGGGAGTGCGTTGGGTCCTCTCTTCCCATCACAACCCACAAAGCAACGGCCCTGCGGAAATGACGGTCAAAATCGTCAAGTACCTGGTAGCAAAGAACGATGGCCGAATCGAATCTGACTAGTTCCATGCCGGACTCTTAGACCTCCGGAACGGACCTCGAGAGGACGGGCTTTCGCCATCACAACGCGTTTTTGGTCAACCTCTTCGATCTCAGGTTCCAAGTGAACGATACGGCTCTCTTTATTCAACCGACCCACACACATCTTCCATACGGGAGAAAACAAAACTGCGATTGCCCATAGACATGATTGCCAATGATATGAGCAGGGAGGGGCAAAAAGTGTGAAACGATTTTTGGTAATTTAAGCCCACTTATTTACACATTTGCACTTTTTGCCGTTATTTGCAGCTTTATTTGCTACTTTGGCCGAAAATTTTGACAATTGCCTAAAATTAGTGCTTTTTATATCCTTGTCGGAGGCGTTAAAAAAGGTACGTCCGCCATTCATGGCGTCAGCTGACACACTCGCCCTTTCCTGTACTTTACAATTAGTCACTGTAGGGAGAACGGCACTTCTTTTCATACCACCTTACACAAGTTATCAGTAAGGATAAATTGCGTAATAGCCAGATTACCAAAAGGTCACGTTGTGGTGAGGATAATTATTCTCCTACCACCATTTTTAGTTAGGTTAGATTTTATCGGGCCCAAGTTCTGTCTCCGTCAGAACTTCCCTCTGTTCCGTCCACAATCGAGTACATCATCCTAATATGATATGGATAAATGATGTACAGGATGAATGATTGTTCCCGGAACGGGTTTTATCAAAATGCTAAGATAACGTATGTTATTATCTTGGGAAAATCACAAAGTTGTTGGATTGCCCATCGTGTTATCCGTTTGTCGGTCAGATGTCGACCAAATGCCAGCCTAATGCTCGTAGTGACGTCGTGCCCGGTTGGCACCGTGATCCGCCTGGACGGCCCCGTGTTCCTGGATGGACCCGTGTTCCTGGATGGCCCCGCGTTCCTGGATGACCCTGTGTTCCTGGATGGCTCCGTGTTCCTGGATGGCCCCGTGTCCCTGTGTTGGGACGGCCCCGTGTCCCTGTGTTGGGATGGCCCCATGTCCCTGTGTTGGGACGGCCCTGTGT
>NC_081451.1:17356702-17388690 GCF_007210705.1 Tigriopus californicus
CCACAACGTTCGTCAAGGATGAAGCTTATTGCCTTTCATTGATCAAGAGGGCATTATCCGTGCTTGAAGGCGTCTGAGGAGGGCACAAGTTGGCTACGACCAAAAGCACCCAATAATCTTTTGACCACGTCACCACCCCCTTAACAAGCTGATCAACAGAGAGGAGCACACCAAAGACCCCCACCCAGGAGTGAACCCAGGGGTTCTCTTTGCTTGTATGACAACTAGCGTGGTCCACATAGAGGCGGTCCCGTCCCTCAGTACCCACGACTTTTTGAACCACCCTCCGCAATTTTGTCAACCATTCAAGGGAAACCATACCTCATCTATTGCGACAATGGAACCAATATCATGGGTGCTCACAATCTACTAGACGAGCTTGAGCGCCAAGTGGTGGACTCCAGTCAAGACTCATTTGCCAGTCACATCAAATGGAAGTTCCAGGTCTCATCTGCCCCACATTGGGAAGGAGTACAAGAGCCCGTGGTAAAACCTGCGAAAAAGCGATGATCCGAGTTCTGGAACTATGGACGGTGTTTTGTTAAGTGACTGGCCTGTTGAATGTGCGTCCCCTCACTTACGAAGGTACAGATGTGGGAGCATTGACCCCTAATCATTTTTTGTTAATGCGAACCAAAGAGTGGTGAATAGGATTTGAACGGGATGGACAAGTTGTTGGATTTCTAGCTGGATGTCGTTCCGTGGGATAATAACCAAGACAAGTTCTTAAACACGTGGGTTTTAATGGCGGACAACACAACAAGCTTTTTCATTCTCTTACATACAGGGTGACGGGGATACTTAAAAGAAAAACAGATGGAACTTAATAACCTTGACAGAGAGTGGGTAAGGAAACGGACAAGTGTAACCATATTACATTCTAACACAAGTGACTATCCACCCAATCTTCTAATAGGCTTGTACAATAGGATTCGATACTTGAGAAAGGGAAAGCTAGACAAGGCTAGGTCTGATTGGTTCGGAGACGTCACTGGAGCAGTTTTAAGCCAAGCAAGTCTCTGTTTTGTTGGGGTAGCTCCTCTCTAACTCATCCTGGTGCCAAACCTTCAAACATGATCTCGATTTCTGCCATTTGCAAAACACATCACGCTCAGACCGGCCATTTCGTCAACATCAGGAGCAACAAATTGTGCGATTGCTCTCACCAAAAGACGAGACTGAACAGAATCTACGGAAGAATCCTGTTTCAGAATTGAAACCAGGTCCAGCTCTTCTAACCTTTCTGCAAACCATGGCCAATGATCATAGTTTGAACTGAAACTTAGCCAAGCTGACCTCCCTGGCCGGTCTTGCTTATGAGTAATGGTCAATCATATCTCAAGAACAAGACAATCTGACCTTGCCTAAAATAAACTTTAGCTTCATGATTTTTAGCCACTGCGAAAATATAAATCAGATAGCAAAGTCTCAAAAGTGGGACATGATATTCATATGTGGATATACAAAAAATGCACATAAACAGTGTATTCCAAAATTGAGCTCCCCTCTTTTATTTGCTCTAAGACTAAGACTATAAGAAAGGTACCACGAGTAAGGCTATTATTTACTTAGGTAGCCACACCAAGTTCATTATAATTTCAGATGCGATTAGTCACTTTTTTTGATTCAGCCAAAATCTCTCTCCACCAATTGATATCGAGCCTCAAAGTATTAAACTCCTTGTGGAGGTATACAAATTACTTTTCGGTTGGAGATAAGTCTGGAGATGACGTTCCGCTGAGACGAAAAAAAGTCCCAATCCGCTCTCCCTAAGGCTAATAGCTATGGCTTTGACATGGACAGTCATTATTAGGCGTCTGAAGCATACTTTGTGATTTTGGACAACATTTTTGCTCTTAAGTTACGAAAATAAGCCAAAATTAGCAACGAAAACGAAAAATTCAGTTTTAAAAAGATGAAAATGGAATTTTATTTGTTTGGATGTTTAAGTAATAATGTGGTATTTGAGGAAAAAATTGGCTGATTATTATTTTTCTCAATCTTCTCGCGCTTTGGGCTCAATGCAATCCCAAGTTTTTGCCCTTGGTCCAGTCTTTTATAAAGGGATTCGATGTTCTTGGATTCTCTTCTTACCAACAGTTCGAGGATGGACACCAAAAGGCTCAGCCACTTCTCTGGACCTCTTGTCAGTCTTCAGCAGGCCCTTAGATTTGGTTCTGACATTAAGACAACTCTCACCTGCATTTTAGAACATTGCTTTGGTGGCAAATAATGGGAGGATTTGCACCTACCTTTAGATTACGATTAGATCATTTGAAGTACGACATTGCTGAAAAAGAGTGACACTATTGTATGTGCTTAAGCCTTCCTCTCATGAAACCTTGAGGTTCAATGTCAAACAAATCTCTGAGTGGGGACAAACATTGACCCAAATTCTTTTACACCCACCCTGTATTACTCCTAGATTTCCCTTAAACATGACCAAAACCCTTCACTTTACACCCACCCGGTATTTCTCTTAATTTTCCCTTAAACATGACCAACACCCTTCACTTTTTATCCACCCGGTATTTCTCTTAATTTCCCTCAAACATGACCAACACCCTTCACTTTTTATCCACCCGGTATTTCTCCTAAATTTCCCTTAAACATGACCAAAAGCCTTCACTTTACAACCACCCTGTATTGATCCTAAATCTCCCTTAAACATGACCAAAACCCTTCACTTTTCCCGAAAATCCTCAGTTTTATGTAATTCTAGGGTCAAATTTCATGAAATAGTTTTTTTGCTCAAAAATGATCAAAATACTTTTTTTGTAAACTTAATTTAACCTAAAAAAATAATCTTACTGAACCCTAGTCATTAGATAATTTTGTTTTCAAGTTTGACATTAAAAGCTCAATCCTTGAACTAGAACCAGGGCTTGAAGCGTTTCCGAAAAATACTAATACCGTTACTTTAACAAAAAAGTAATGTGTTACCAGTAGCATTACCCAAAAAGTAACGCGATACAAGTAACGCCGTTACTTGGAAGTGCTACGCAAGCCCTGGTTATGACACTAGGGAAGCCAGCCAAATCTATCAGGGATCAAGTATTGAGCTATAAGGTAAAACGTGGCCTGTTTTCAATCATTGGCTTAGTTACTGATTCAGTGCTGGTTGCAGTAGAAGAACGGATCAGACTTGTTATTACATTTTTTTGTTTTCTTTTCAATGAGTAGTCGTCAAAGTTAGGGATCAAGTTGACTCATTAATTTCATACCAGACTTTGCCCAGTCAGACTTTGGTAATGGATATTATATTGCCATGGCATTTTGTTGTTTCTTTAATTTTTTACTTGCTCTTTTAAAAAGAGTGAATTGAACTGGAACTAGTTGCATCTTTTCACATTGCACTCAAATTAATATCATTTACTTATCTGAAAAAACATCTGCGCTTATAACGCTTAAAACCTCTCATGGACGGAACTGAGCCTAATTCTTTAAAGCGATGTAGTGACTCCTGCATCTAGAAAAGATCGTATTATACAACATCCTGTTTAAGTCTTATTTACATGTCGTAATTGTTCGGAACTTTACCCATAAAGGATTTGAAAAGCCTGGCCTGTCTATTCAATGGATCATAGTTCTTGGGCAATGAATTGTTCACTCAATAATCTCTTGATAAAGTCTGGACTCTTAGAGCGTATTCTCTCGTTTCTACTCCGGACCTAGACGAGGCAGAGGGCACTCTTTAAGGACAATGGAGTTGAGTTTTGCTTTCACAGTTCTGTGGATTTTACAAGCTTAAACTTTAAATGAAAAGGTTTGGCTGGCGGGAAAGTAATTGATATTTTTTGAATGGAATTTGTACCAAAGTGTCTATGTTTTGATTCAAAACTATGACATTCATGATTCAGGCCTTGGCAGTGACTTCAAAGAAGAAAACCAGTATCGGCCCAAATTTGCAGAATCAGATAAATTTATACATTATTACGAGGCAAAATCTGGTCACTGAAGATTGGAGGGAGGCCTTTACATTTTGTGAATGGGAACTAACTGTTAATTGCACAAACACATGTTCCAAATGAAATGACCAAACGTGACAACCTTTCATTCGTTCACATTTGAAGTGGTTCATTTGCCGGAGATCCATTTTGGCTGTCATTGGAAAATCTCAGATTTGATCAAGAAGCTTCCTTTACAATTCATGAAGGGCCTAACAATACATGAGATGCGTCCTGAACTATTAAATCAACTGTGTTGAACAAGTCAAAGCATTGGATATCATTTGTGCAGCGAGGGCCTTGCTTTGTACCAAAGTGGTCAAGGGCAGATTTCGGATTGTTTTGTATCCAAAAAAACCTCTGCTGTACTCGAGCCTTGGCCGCTTAACAATTCCATGAAAGGCGTCTGGCTGTACTTTGTTAGTGAACACATTCCCTTTAGTACCCTCGATCGCCCCTCTTTGGGCTTGCTGCTGGCGTTCGGCATTCTGGAAGCGGGACAAATGTACTATATAATACGTCGATGGAGTGCCACAAAGTACGTACTTTAAGAGGCTTGAGTGTAGTCCATTTGTGGAGTACCTGCTCTCGGGGACAGCTAGGAAGGAAACAGGGTTGCCACCGAAAGACTTGACGTTCCATCCACATGAGGTCCGCCGATGGACGACTTAAAGAATGATGTCTCCCATGGCATATTCCTAATCATGAACTTTACGAGAAATGGTTGCTTAGACCAACAAGCAATTTCAGGGCAAATTATATTTCAATGAGTGTCAAGATGACATCGAAATGAAGTAAAAGGAGGAGCATCTGGCGGAAATGAAAGGCCCTCAGGTTTTCCTATGTTAAAGTAAGTTTCATGATGTGAAAAAGGGATGAATCTTACATTTCGCTTAGATTGTGTAGTAATGGAAAGAATTCAAGCCTTTGCCACAAAACAGATAATTCAAAATGACGTAATGTTAAATAGAGATCTTGAAAGTAGCCTATTTTGTTTGGGAGAAATATTTTGACGGGTTAAGAAGGAAACAGATAAGCAATCAAACGGCCAAACAGCTAAAAATGTTCTGTAATGTAAAAACAGGGTTAAAAAAGACACTAAATGACTCAAATAAGTGAGAAAATTGCAAGGTTATATAATCATTAAAATAACTAATTATGCCTAATCCTTTGCCAAAAAATTTTTTTCCCAGTCATAAATTTGTGAAGATTTTCTCAGGTTTACACCTTTTTGAAGTCTCTCATTGAGCACCTTAGCTACAAAAGAAAAATGAACAGCTCTAGAAATTCATGCACGTACGCCCTCTCATGTGAGGGCCTCTACGCCTTTTACCTAGGACCATACTTTGGCACAAATCATTCTTGTTTCATATATCCATTATTTTATTTACCATTATGTGACATATTTGGCAAAAAAAGTTTGGTCAATACTTTTTGGTATCATTGTTGAATGATGGCTAGTAGTGGCTTGCAATTTTGCACATGAATACTTGGAGAAACTAAGAGTTTAAATCATGGTAGTTCCTGTAGTGCTTGCGATTCTGCTTTGCTAGCCCTAGCAGTTAAAGTATCCTTACTGCAAGATGTTTACATGTCTCTTAAGATATTTGGTGCATATGTACATTCAATATCAGTTATCAGTAATTAGGGGTCTATTCTGGGGTTGAGGGGTTGAATCAGAGGGCTAGTCAGAGAAACGACGCTCACGAGATTTCTGAGATTTTTTTGCCTCCCTTGCTGCCACCTGGTGTGTGCGATGGAGATTGCCTTTGAACAGATTCAGTCACGTCATTCTCAAAATCAAATTCCGAATTCAGGGAGCCAGTGAGTTGATGGCTCATTCGTCTGCTTTGGTTGAAACTGAGTAACGCAAGAGAAGTTGATTAGCCCAGCACCCTGCTGCCCAACTACCAAAATGTGTTCAAAGCCAAATCTCAAGTGGCTTGGTTGGAGTGACTTTTCTCTGACAAGCCCTCTAGGTTGAATATCTGAGCCTATACTTCAGGTTCCTTATGTTGCCTTGGTGAGACTTAGTCCTCTTACTTGTGTACTTTAATTAAAAAAACACCATACCCTGGATCTGAACTCTTTGGGGCAATGTTTAGCGGATTGTGAAACTATTCATTGATATAAGTCAGCCATATTGTTAGTTGAACAACATTTGTATCACAACACAAACGAGATCTCAAAAAGATATTGAAACCAGCAAACAGAATGTTGAGCGTTCTTTTGCCATTACTTAAAACAAGCTCAGCAATATCTCAACTTTTTTTGCATACAAATTTGATGCATTTCATCAATGCAAAATACGTTTAGTAAATGTAAGTAGTGTTTCTAAAAACTGCAGAACACATCTCAACGATGAGACTTGATTTTAAACAAAAAAATTATTGCATGTTCTGGACAAAACATTAGTCATCTTTTTCCCGGTGAAATCATTACCTTAAGAACAATATTTCCTCATTCCATCATCTTCATTCTTTTATGAGCCATAGGGCACATATTTCTAGGAAGGCAAAAGAGAAAAGTTAACAATATCATGAACAAGAATGGATACACTTGCCAGCGTTTCCAATTGGATTTAGTCTTCCCTTGATTCATGTTTCAAAGCATAAACGTACTAGGAACGCAAACTCGCGGAAAACCTCTTAGTATTTTCCTGGTTTTGTAAGTCTTCATAAAACAAAGTGTTCGTATTTTCTATTCCTCGTGAAAAATGTTATTTACTCACATATGACCAAATATATTTTCTTGACCCACAAGAAGTCACATGTCCAACTCAGTTCATTTATTCAATACAGATAGGCATTGCAAATTGCAACACTACCACAGAATGCAATGATGTATGTTGATGGGCGCTAGTACGTTGCGCACTATTACGAGAAGGCGGGCTGAACCTCGATCGTATTATCGGTTCAGAGCCCGCTCAGCTCTTCCTCCTCCTTCTTCCCTTTGAATAGAACACTGAATCACGTTGGTGGGCATGCGCTTTCTTTGAGCCCATTCCACGCCAACATGTCCGCCATAGATAAAGAGAAGTAGTTATGTTATTATACTCAATATTGTCTCGATTTGCGATTTATGAGCATGAAGGGGCCTATTTTCCTGGTACCAAAATCACAAAGATACCAAACGGTACGTTATTGATCCAGACCAATGCAATGCAATATAAGTGACGACTGGTCAATGAAAGTGGATGCACCGGCACCCTATATACAATGAAATATATATTACAGAGAAATCTGTAAAGCGCTTTGCAATGTAAGTTATATGCAGAGAAATATATATTACAGAGAAATCTTTAAAGCCTGTGCATGTGGAAAGCTCTGGGATTTGGGCTGATGATTTTTTCTAGTATGTGGCTCGGCGAAATCAAAGACCCTCCTTGTTTTACTTTTATCGTATTTGTGATGCTCATTACAAATGTTATTTTTATTTTTGAAAAAGCCAATGATATTGCTTCAAACAAAAAAAAGTGTCTTTCTTTTATCCTCTTCACCTTCACTCTTCAAATATTAATGTATTTTACTCTATATTCAATAATACAAATGGAAAAGCTATTATATTCAAACCGGGGGCGGGCATAACATTTTGCCAATGTCTCCTTTTTAAAGGTGTTGTTTAAGCATTGTCAGCTGTCAAGTGTCCCATCTCTGGTTATGCTGTTACTCATTCCCAAACAGTCGAACCTGAGGATGGAGTACAAATGTACTATGAAGCGACCATAACAGAAAATTGTGTCAGATTCACTTCAGCTTCAATGCCGAAGGGATCAAATGGATTTGAGTGCCAACAAAACCTTTCTATTGCTACGAAACCCCCATTAATAACAATAACAGGTACGCCCAATAATTTCCAACATCAGTTCTTACTCCGAGTTTTCGATAAGTAGTACCAAAAACAAGCCCATTCTCTATGAACGCATCCTTTTCTCAAATATGAGATGTAAAACCCAATCTGTATTACTTCCGTTTAAGGAATTGGTTCTGGATACAAAGAGAGTCCAACATTTTATCAGTTCGAACAATAAAGTTCAAGAGCTTGTGGTGTCTCTTCGCGCAGTGATCGACTCATTGTAGTAACGTACTCTGAATTGATGTTCAAGTACAGTTCGGAGTATCTACAAAAGTACATGAGAGGCAGCTTTTGTAGAGATGCTACTTCTAACAACTTATCCATCACAAGAGCGAGCAGGACTTTCTCGATTGAACAAAGTTAAGGGGCAAATCCACCCAAGACTGATTGAAATCAGGATCCGGCTGTAAAGACGTGACGTGGGTATGGTTATAAATCTAAGATGTGTGTATTGGCCATGATTTTCTTGTCTCTATCAGTTTTCTCGATACATGGGTCTTGAATTAGAGTTAAAAGTAGATATCTGTTAGTACATTGTGGTTAGTACGACCGAGGACTCAATATTCCAGAGCTCTTGAACAGCTGGAACAATGACATGAAGAGACACACTAACATAAGCTTTGCACATCTCATTAACTTACATGATTTTTTGGCAAGGAAAAGATAAGTTTATTTCATGTTATATTTGGCAAATTGTTCTATCTTGGGCCAATTATAGTGTTCACAACGTTGAAATTTCGATTGTTCTAAGGGCTTGCAGTGCCATTCTGAAATGTTGTGGTGAAACTGTTTTCATCTACACATGATGTTCAAAATTAGAAGAAGAAGGTGTAGGTAAGACAACTACCTTCATTTAGTGCACAAGCATTATCGGTAGAGATGAGGGAAATTTGCAAGACTCTTCTCTAAGCCAGGCACAAGACATATGCAAAAGGTCTCTAAATATGCACTGAAATGGCAATAAAATGTATTTCTTTTTGCAGCTTTATTTTCAATATTTCCTATCACATCCTATGTACAGTTGTTGTCAAACTTGAAGTAGTGCTCTTGAAATGGTGCATTTTGAGAGGTTTTAAGTTATTCCATTAGTTTCTGGCAATGGTAGAATGAGTGTGATGGGGTTCTTGAGCAGTCTCAGGTGTCTGGAACCAGTTTGGCTGGTTAGGTATTTTTAGACTGCCATAGCCTGAATTATAAATGTTATAGTTTTGAATCAAAGCAGCACATTTCATTCAAAAAATATCAATTACTTATCCACCAGTCTGCATTTCAAGCTTCTTCAAGTTGCTAATTCAACTGACCTGATGTTGATTTTTCTAATCTCAAATGGCAAAACTCAACTCAATTCAGTAATATGTTCTGTCAATTTAACAAGTTTCAAACACTTGAAGCAAAATTCTTTAGAAGCTAAGTATTGATACTTTATTTTGAATAGACTGTGCACCTATTTTCATATACCTTGGTTCAAAACATCTCCAGAAAAAAATCTAAAAGAAGCATATTAAAATATTGTTTAGTCTCATGTACTTTTTAAGTACAGAGTATTTTCAAGATTTTGGTCCTCTGAGCATAAAAACCTGTGAAATCATGAATGGCAAGAATTTCTGTTTGCAAAAGCGTTTGTTGAACTCCCGCCATTGGAATCAAACCTTTTGTTGTTCAATTTGCTTCCCTCTAATATTTGTAGGAGATATGTAAGTATGTGTCAATTTTTTAGCAGATGTTAATTCAGACTTTGGCAAGTTTTTTAGCAAAACTCCAAATCTGCCCCATTTTTAAGGGCTAGCTAGTCCTGTCAATAATGATTTTATGATTTTTTTGTAGATTTGATGATACATTAATATAGAGTTCAATGAGATTTATAAATTATAATATAACATTGTTATGATATGCCTCAATTTTACTAAATTCACTTACCCAGAATGTTTTTCTAACTAAAAAAACTTGCTGACGGACTGTTTCTGTTTTGTAACTTTGATTACAAAATTCATCTTTTGAAACGGCAAAACCCTTGTTAAGTAATGTGGCTTGTACTTTGGTTTTTAAGTTCCTCAACTGTTTTGAAAAGAGTGCTATTGATCTCCCAAGATTATGTGCTGTCAGCTTCTTTGATGAATTAATGTACTCAGTCCCTCAAAAGATCCAAAATATCAGTCATGTATCCACAATAGACACAAGTTTACTTTGAACTAGTTCAAAAGTACATGTCTAGAAAAACCACTTTTGAATTCACCTCAAGTTTTGATCTATCAAATCATCAGTGTATACAGATTAAAATTCAGTCTTAAAGGCACTTAATGTTTCAAATATTGTCATACTAAACATAAAAATAGAGACTGAATAGCTACCATCAAGCACTTCAACCAAGGAAATGATACCTTATTCAAAATTCCTTCCACAACAAGGACATTCAGAAATTCAATTATCTAATGTTTTTAGGTGTAAGACTAAAACCATCTATGCTCTAGGTTCACAAAATGAATTAAGGTTGAAGAGTAACAAAGGAATGTGTTGAAACAAATTATTGGTCATCCAAAATCAAATTGCCTTGGAGCACATAAACAATTAGTTGGTATACCACAAATCCTTCAATCATACAGACTTGATCTCACATTGACTTGATCTCAGGGCAGAGAAAAAAGATCTAAATTGTTTTAGCTTTTCTGATCCCAAAAATAATCAGGTCAACCATGCAATGAGTATTAACTTATAAACTTGCTTGCAAATATGGAGCGCAGTTAGAACATAGACAGCGTAAACTCTGTCAAAATTTAGCCATGCTAGCCAATGAATGCATATGAGTGAGTAAACACCAACATTTCTGTACCAACTGATGGGGAAGTGTTTGCGTTTTTTCTCTCCCGCTAAACAAGGTCTGTTTTAGTCAGTACTTTCTCTCCTATTTATCACTTACCTCAAAAAATGCGTCAGCAGCGCCCTACGTGAGAGCACCAAATTTGACTATATATACTTTTTGAGGAGAGCAGTTGACATTACTGTATTATAGGGCGTCTCTCACCAATCCCGCAGTTCAAGTGCAAAGCCAAACAGAGTAGGAGTTGGGAGTTCCAAGTGGATGCGTCCTATAGTACAAATATAATCTGAAAGCTCGAGTGAGTTCTTCCTCAGTTTCATAAGTTCGCCCGGCCGTTTTGCTCTGCCAACGTACTTTAAACCTGTCGCAGTACGGTACGAGTACGTCCATGAACCGCCAACATGAACTTCTTAGCACGAAAAGTCGGCTTATAAAATACCGCTCGCCAATGTACTATCATTCAAAGAACAGGGTCTCAGGGATCTCTGAACAAGTTTGCATTCCACCAATGTGTTGTAGAATTGTAACTCGAACAAGTGGGCGCATAGCGCGCATAGGGAAAGTTTCATACCAAAAGAGGCGGACAAGACATTGTGTGTAATTTGGGGAGTAACTGTTATTTTAGCGTTGTCTTATAGGACATTGACGTCAGTGGCAATTTTAATGAAGTATCAAACGAGTACTTGATAGTACACCGTGTCTCTCATACATACGTTAATATTGACTTATTAAATAGTGAGGCTTCAAGGGGACACATTTTAGTCAATATCGGAATGCAAGTTTCTTGGCACAAATATGGCGAAATTGTTACGTATAATACAATGTAATGCCGTTTTTCTGGAACGCAATAGATTGGGGTTTGTTTGTGAGCTCCTCATAACCACAAAGGTTGAAATAATACAATAACTCCTCTCTGGTATTGCTATGGTTTTTAATCTTGTAAAAAGCCTTGCCTGATGCTGATTTAGCTTAGTCTAATGATATGAGGCAATATTTAAATATCAGCCTGAAAAGGGTCAAACAGTTACAATAAATGTTTTGTCATTGGGTGATTTGAAAAAACAATCATTTTCCGAAACACCAATGCACTAATCCTGGGTGATATCGTCATTTGAAGAAATGTGGAATAGACAGTTATGATCATCATAAACTTCAACAATGACGAAAATCTCCACGTCGTTCGATGCAATGGATTTGATGCGGAAGCACGTTTGTAACTGATCAAATGCAATCAATGGGTCTGAAAATTCAAGTGGATTGAACCAGCCCTATCTTGATTGGAGGGCAAGGCCATGGTTTCTTTCACAAGAGCGTGAATACCTGTTCTTTTATCTTACGATGTGTTCAAAAATGGCCTTCAAATGAAAGTGAAAGAAGTGGGCTCATTTGAGGATAATTCTCATATTTGGAATAATTGTGAAGTGCTCTCTGAAGCCAAGGAATGATCTTGGAAGCTGGTTCAACTAGCCTCGAAACTAGTCATCTACGTACTATCGCACAGAGCTGTGTCGAGGCCCCTAGGTAGTCCACCAAACCCATATTTGAAGTAATGTACATAAATTAATGTATTTTGAAATTTTGAAACATTTGAAATGTCAAATTTCAAATCAATAACAATGATGGATTACTTATTTGTGTAGCTAGGTCCAAGTTAATGGGACAGTATTCGATCAATATTCTGGGCATTTAGGGGCTAACTTATGAAAGGAAAATCAATTAAAGTGAGCATATACTTTGTGTTCGCAATTGGAGTATTCGTCGAATTTGGAGCAAAATTACTTTTACCTATAATATGAAAGTAGGCCTCAACAAGTGTATGTGTGTGTTTAAGTTTATAGGACTCTTACCATTCATCAATGTGATGTGCAGACACTGTTCGCCATGCTTTAAAAAGTCTATTGACCCGTTCCAGATTGGCGCCAAATTCAAAATGACTTCTGAAGATTTTGACTTGTCCCAAGTCAAAGTCCTCAAGGACAACTTAAAGAGGCCCTCGGGCCCCCAAATGTCCATGCAGACCGTGTGCCCCATCTGCAAGTTCAAGTCCAACGACAAGCATTGCTTCCACTATGGAGGGGTGAGCTGTTACAGTTGTCGAGCGTTCTTCCGCAGAGCTCACCAAGGCACCAAGGAACCTTCCTTCAAATGCAAGCGGAACAATCAGTGCGATATCACGGAGAAGACCAGGCGAAAATGTCAGAAGTGCAGATACGAGTTGTGCTTGAACGCCGGGATGGATCCGTCCCTGGTCTTGGACGACGACCAAAAGAAGGTCCGGTTCCGGAACTACTTGCGGAAGAAGAAGAACAACAATGTCAAGCCCGGTTTTGATGGCAGCGAAGAGAGTCCCTCTGTGGATGGCGAGTCTTCAGCGAGTCCTCTGACATTGTCGCAAATTGCCCCGTTGGAACCTGCCAAATCCGGAGGTTCCCCACCTATGTATGACTATGTTCTTTTGAACGGGCCCGGCGCTAACTTTAACTACCCGACCACTGCCCCTGGGGTGGTTCCCATGGACGAGACCAAAGACTTGGATGTGAACGAGAAGTCCATGGACGAGTTGGTGGACTCAATGCAACAAATCTACTTTTTAGCCATGGCTCAGATCCACATTTCGCCCAAGTTCATCCAAGATCTGGTGGAATTTCACTCCAGTGAGAATTCCAACTTGTCCAAGTTTGACTTTGGCGAGCACATTTTTCGGATTGGCACGCACTTCAAGCAATTCGCTCACAATCAAAAACATTTCAAGGCCTTGGGACGGGCGGATCAGTTGTCTTTATTGGAGAAGAACACGTCCTTGTTCGTCCTGTACATCCTTGCTCAATACTTCGGGGCCTTCACGGGCGAAGAGCAACTCCAATGGCTTTTGGACGTCAACATGCCCCAGAACTATTCGAACTCCAAGCCCCAGCAGATCAGCTTTCCGGTCTTTAATAAGCGATTAGGAATCTTCAAGCCCTCCGTCTTTGATAAATCAGTGAGCGATAGTGATTTTGATGTACACGCGCAAAAGATTGCCAAAGTTGGAATCACGCTTCGGTTTTCGGGCATTGTGGCCAATCTGATCCTCTTCAACAATGGCACCCAAATGCACTTGGACCATCGGCCCTCCATTCAAAAACAGTTTGACGAGGCCCTGGATCTCTTGCGACACGCCCACCAACAGATCGACTCTCACATCTCTTTGCAGGATATCCTTTCCATGATCCGCAACCTGGACCACCTCCAGGGCGTGTTCAACACCAATGCCGATTGGCAAACCGAGTGTGGATCCGACAGTTGTCCCAATCTCCCTTACATCGACCTGAAGCTTCCCTACACCAAAGAAGAGGAGAGCTGGGTCGAGCAACAGGTCTCCTGGTTCCAGGAAGCATTTGTGTCAATGCCCATTGCCAAGGAGCTGATCCAGGACTTTTTTAGCTACACCTTTCATAATACCATTCCCCCCCGGATCATCAAGGAGGGCTACCAGTTCTTCAGCGACCGCATGAGTCGCTCCATGCACCTTCACCAGGAGTTTGTCGAGCTCACTCCACAACAAAAGAAAGATCTCTGGAGATGCAACTCCATGAACGCCATGGCCATTTGCTTTGCCCGCCTTGAAGCCTGTGATCACGGCTACGGGCAGGCCAAGATCCTCTTTGGTGGCCTCGCCGATGAGAACTCCATCAAGCAACGCATCATGGCCTTTGCCCTACCCCACCTGATCAAGAAGTGCAGCGTCCGACAAGTCAACAAGAGCATGCCCGTGCTCAACTCGGAGGAGGTGGAACAGTATTGTGCCGTGGTGGAACGCATGAAGAAGGTCCTACTCGACGACCTCGCGTTCAAACTGATCCTGATCATTGTGTTGTTCCAGGGGGATTTCGCCAAGGACAGTCCTTTGGCCCGCAAACGAGATGCATACACCAAGTTCCTCGAGAGACGCCTGCGGAAACAGGGTCTCTTGGGGCTCCTCGAGGAGCAGGTCAAGAATTCAAACGAGGAGCTCGTTGGGATCAAAGTGATAATGCAGACCATCTGGAGAATGAGGCCCCTCATCTACAAGCTGAACAACACCGTGATCCAACTCAATCATATGAGTACTTGAGACAGGACCAACGATGATTCTGCTTGTGTCGCTGGTTACTGCAGGTTTTATTAAGAAAATAAACACATCTAAATATTCATATATACCATATAGGTGTGCAAATACATCTGAGTGATTATTTAACTATAAATCATGGATCAACATGGGATTTGCGTATACTCCAGGCAGATACCTGAAATAACAAAAGTCAACGGGGTTAAAATAAAGTATTCAGTTGAGCCAATAACGGTGCTTAAAAAACTTGTTAAATCTCGAGGAAAGTTTTTGAGTTCTTGAATTACCAGGAAGATGCTCTCTAAATGAACGTCGTCAAGGGTAGTAACAATCCGACTATGCAGTACACACTAGTTAGAATGCCATATTAAGTTCTCAAAATTGTTGCGTTTTTGGGTACGTTTTTTCATTTGAGTCCGCAATCTTTACAACAATAAAATCAAATATTTTAGTCATTTCAACCATTTTGTACGGTAAACGACAGGTTAACCAGTTAAATTAAAGAGAAACTTTCCCAGAGCTTAAGTAATTCAGGAACACGATTTATTTGACTAAAACCCTTGAAGGTTGAGCATGTTGAGGCGGCATCGATCTACAAATCAACCAAAACTGGGTATTTTTCAGCCTTTACCCATTTATTCTCCAATTTCCTGTCACCTTTTGATGGCCTCTAAAGTAACTACGTATAGTCCTTTTCATTCTCCTCTCCCTTCTCTCCTTGCGGACAAACAAACGGAGAATTACAAGAATAAGTTCCACGATGTTTGACGTTAACAAGGTATTTTTTGTTGTCTAAACTATTGCTTGCCTATTCTAACACCATAAATACACCACCAACCCTTCTGAGAGACCTTTCAAATCCTATAAGAGTACAACTACAGATGGTTTTGACATCTAAATAGGAATAAACAGAGAGCTATTTATGGAATACTTCCAACCTACCAGCTACTTTTCATCATCTTCTTCCATTAAATCGTGCTAAAAATGCCGGTGATAACTTTCGTGAAAGTAATGCTTTTAAGGTCAGCCAACAAAACTTGCGAAACTGTGCTTTTTTAGTACTATTTGGTTGGAAACGATGATTGCAGAAGTGTTGGTGCGTTCTCAATCATACAGCATTCAAGCTCCTGTAAAATATTGATTTACATGCGATAATTGTTCGGAATTTTACTCAGAGAATTTGAAACGTCTCCCAGAAGAGATGATGACTTCTCTATTGTTCCACAGTACTTAGGCAATCAATAGTCCTTTCAATAATCTTTTGATAAAGTCAGGCATCTTAGAGCGTATTCTTTCATTTCTATCTATGTTTGTCCGGACCTAGACTAAGCAGAGGGCGCTTCCTCCGCTCAATGAAAAGGACTATAGATTATGGTCTTAGTCTCGTTATCGCGTCAAATGCTAGATTCGTAACTCATTCTTTAGTTATTCGCAAATTGCCGTTGCAAAAATTGATATATTTTACCTTCATTGACTCATGGTTCCCATAGTTTGAGTCATCGTTTGATAAAACGATCCTTATTTTGCTCAGAGTTTTCGTTATTTGTGAGTGGGGAGAACTCTAGGCAACTTTTATTCAAAATATTTCTAACTAAAGTTTAGGCAATTCCGCAGCTTTGGTAAAAGTACAAGATTCCACCTCTGGGCTTTGATGTTTGCTTACCTCTACTTTTGGCCGTATTGGCGGTATCTCCCACAACATCCGAAATACCGTCAGTTCGAATTTCCACCGCAAACGGAGCAGTACAATCTGCAATTCAAATCGGGCATGCACATTTTTACTCATCAATGCATTAATTTTTTTTTGCACTTTTAGCCCGCCTTCCCGGCCAAAAACTCAAACGGACGAAAGAAACAAGTTATAAAGAGACTTTACCACAAATAGGAGCATGTTCTTTGGACATGTCTACAAAGTTCAGCTTTGTTCCGCAGTATCGACTCACGAGTGCCCCACCAGGAGCTGTGTTGCAAACCCCGCCCGATCCTAAAACGACACTTAAAGCGATTCAGTTTCCCATTTCTTCAACCATTTATTCATTCCCCTTATACCCGCAATTCCCACGTAATCCATGGAACAATAGGTGTCGGTAAATCCCATCATAGGTATTTCCATTGCTTTTGTATTCAAGGTCATGCCGGTCTCGGCCACGTCATTGCAGACCATGTATTGAATGCAGCAAAAGCCTTCCTCTTGTCGGATGCAGATTGAATACCTTGAATGGGAAGTGAAAGAAGGTGGACCAATAACAAATTAAATTTGAAGCGCTCCATCCTCACTGTTGTTGGGCCAAGTGATTGTCGTTGGTGGGCAAGAAGTTAAAGGTCGTAAACCGTCCATCGAGCTCGGTGTGGTACTGGAGGCATCCATCTGGCGGACTGAAAGAGAAACACCGTTATGATATGTTGATAGCAATTGGTGATTTTGTGGGTTGAACTAGGGCTCTCTAGTAGTCTACTAGAGAGCCCTAGGTTGAGCATCAAGGTGAGGCTATATCAGTCAGAACCCGACGATCACTGTATTCAACTTGCTTGCATGTCAAAAAGGAAAATAAAAGGAAGAAAAAGGAAGTTACTAAACATGTTCGTTGTCTTTGGTAGACCGTGATATCCTAGGTTAAGCGACAACCAACTTCCTCTGTTTTGGTCGATTTAAGTGTCAGTTGATATTTTAAGAATTTCATTCTAAAATTTCTAAGTTACGCAACATTGAGAATTCAGAACCACCGAATTAAAGGCCCAAACTAAAGGCATATTCAATGCACACTTTACAAATTTTCGATCGATACTCTCCCTAACAAGGTTCTCATTTTTTTAAACCAAATTGACCTACTTACTTTGGATTATTAACACAGTTTTGGAACAATTGCCATTTCTCAATCGAAGGACAAACCGGAAAAAACTGACACTCGTGGAAAACATCAGCCTTTGTTTGCAAAATGAATGACCACTTTTTTTGATCACACAAGACAATAAAGTTCTGCTCTTTCAACAGAACTTTCCTAAATTAACGGTTGCAAGAGACGATCTACTTCAGTAACTGACTATCATTTTGCAACTAGTGATTAAACGAATGGTGGGTAATAAACGTTTGCTTAACGAGGCTCATCACCGCCTCTAGACTTGAATATTTGGTTACTAAATGGCTCAGCTGACCAGGATAAACACATTGAAATCCTCCTCTCGTCCCAAACAAGAATCCTGTTTACAATAGATCATTTCAAACGCGTCAATATAGTTACGTGTAGTCTGATCCACATGGAATTTGAGTGGCTTTAATTTCCCACAGACGCTCATTGGAGGCTCCGTTGAAGGCGAAGTTCAACGCCACCACGTTCCCGCATCCAGTTCCCATATCAACATACACTGAAAATGTTCACATTTCAAGGGATCAGAAGAGAGTGCAAATTTCAAGGCGCCTTTACAAAGCCTTACTATGTTGTCCGGTATTTTGGCCACAAATCACGGGCAAGTTATCGTTGGTGACGGTCTAAGAAAAAACAGGCAGATTTGTACATTTGTCAGGGCAGTGCTCAATTTGTGGCCTTACTCCAATGGTAAATTGGTCCGTACAATCGCCTCCCATGTCCAATTCGTCCGTCTGGCCTGCTCCCAGGATGGTGAAGCACTCAAAGTCCAATCTCAAGTAACAAACATCTGGAAGGAAAAACGATTTTTCATCTTTTAGAAGCTTATGCAGATGGTATCTTAACAGACGCAGAAAATGCGTGAGAATCTACGGAGTAAACAAGTTGCGCCAAAGTTCTTTTTGCAAAAATGTTCAGATTTTACCGGACTGAAATCCATTCCAAAGTCAACAACAGCACCCTCACAACAGCATTTTACACCTGAGATCAGAACATGGCACTGCAAAAGGACGGGTGTGTTTTAAGCACTGTCTTTTGAAAAGAGGGCTCCAGCTCTTCAAAGGCCCTAATAGAGAAAAACTGCTTACTGCACGAGCATTTGGATATTGTGTAAGTCACTGCTGTTTCGTCAGCCACGGCACTCGGAAATCCTGGATTGCGAATGTATGAACAATTTGTATTGGTCGAACCTCCGGAAGTGTCCACAAGGAATAAGCAGCAAACCCCAAACCTGAAAAGATCAAAGGATTTGAATCACAATGCTTCAAATGGACTGCCTTTAGCGGACCAACACACATTCACAAGTCACGCAACTTCTACAACATTGGGAGGTCATTTGTTTACAATGCAATGACTTCCCACCAGGTATTGGTGAAGGCTGCATCCTGAGTACTTGGACGAGGTAGCCTGCAACGGTTTACCAATAAGGTCACTGTACTTTCATCTTTAGGAGAAACAAATAGTTAACTCTTTGATGATGATTGAGTTTCATCAAAGAAGCCGGCAAGCAATATGAGTGCAACCTTTTTGGACATAATCAATACACAAATGTAGTAAATGGGGAAAGCTGCTCATCCTCTTCAAGTCTAAAACATGTGCATTACTGATGTAACCATATGTAACCATTTTCCCTGCGACCAAAGTTCCAATCCAGTAGTGGTGACATTGGTCACAGATTGTTTTGGGCCAGATCCAGTAGCACTTTCTGACCCAAAAAACAATCAGGGACCAATCTCAGAAGTATTGTATTGCAATCTGTCGGCTATCTGCCGGCGCACGGCAGATTGGTTAGACCAGTAAAGCAGTATAGTGTATCATATTGATGCTACAAATTTAGCTCACCCTGAGGCACAAGTTCCGGAAGCAAATCCTCCTCTTTCACTACATTCAGCTGTGGTGAAGCATGTTCCATTTCGGTTTCCACCATTTCCCCTAAAAGAGACAAAACTAATTTTTGTTTCTGATCGTTTTTTCTTTCAACCAGACTCATTCCACTAACTTGGTCAAGATGCTGGTGCTTCGACATGGCGAATTTCGGAACTGTACAATGCTGAACAGACTCAGGACTAAAACAGAAGCATAATTAGTTTGAGGTCTTTCAATCACATTAAACAAAGTTAGGCCTAGATGCCAACAGCTTTAGCTCGGTACTCATTATCAATGAGAAGTAAATGTTGCCAAATAGAGTAAGCAACGTCTTCATTCATGATTGTAAACGAACCATATAGAAAATGATAATGGCAAATAGAAAAATGAGGGCAAATGCAACAAAAATTCCCCAGAGGCATGATGAAACCAAAAAGGACAACACACAAGTAGAATTACGTCAAAATTGATGGGATAATGTTTCAGAATTTAGGGGAAAGCAAATTTACTTTCGAAAGAACCAAAAGACTCAGGGGAAATGTTTATGGACTGAATCAACGCCAAATAAAGCATTAATATCGTAATAGCCAACTTTGATATTGAAGAATATGGACTTACTTTTTCCTTCACGGGCGGATTGTGAAGTTTCGTTTGCAGCAGAAACAAAATTGTTCAAGATGACTATCAGAGCCCAAACCAAAATCAATGTGAGTTTGGACGTCCACATTGTGCTTGGGTTCGTTTATGAGTGACTTACTGGATTCGACACTCAAATCATGAGTTTTGGCACCACCTGTCGTTTGGATCTTCCCTCAGATATGGTCACACTCTTTTATTTTGATTTAGAGCTTGAGGCGAGCTCTCCAAATACGGAACAACAACTTCAGTTTTTCTCAGTGTTTGCAAGGGTGTTGAATGGTCTTAAGAAGTAAGAAGCAATGGTAGGAAATCACTTCAATGGTGGTTTTGATGCAAGTGCCGTTAACGACTAGACCAACATGAATTGATTGGCTACATTTTTTCATCTGCGACATTTGTTGGATAAGCATCAATCAACATTATGGTCATGTGGTGGAGTAGATGTTTAACAATATTAACAATGAAAGCAAAGCAGTGGCAGATTGGAAAAATGAGTGAAAAACTCCCACATTGACTTGATGAAAACCGACTTTCAAGCCCTGAAAAAGTCCATAAACGGTAACATTGGAACCTCTATTTTCGCAGATCTAATTAATAAGCATTTCACAGGGCTGAGAAATGGGAGCTTAATTATTGATAATAGATTAGAAACTTTCAAAGTTTAACCAGGTTTTGTTCTCCAAGCTATGTTTGCCAAGTTTAAGGGCTTGCAAATGAAGCAAGATCATTCTGTCTGCCTTAAAGAACTTTTAAAATGGATAGATAAACATATCAAAGATAGATCCTCTTTTATTGTTCATTTGCAAAGAAAATTATGATGGACCAGATCGTTAAATCGCTCCAACTTATTTGAAACGGTTAAAGTATCTCAATTCTCTATTTGCTGAATCTATGATATTGTGTTCAAGCTAGATCTCGAAAAAATGGAACCAGAAAAAAACTCGTTACTCTTTTTGACGCTTTTGGCCGGAAAAAAATTGTCATGCCGATTTTTCAATTTTCCACTTTTTAGCCACTTTTCCACTTTTTGACTCTTTCCCGACTTTTGTCTTCACATTTTAGAACATTTTTGGGCGCTTTGCCATTTGGTTCCTTATCAGCCTTCTTTCTAACTGATATCTTGTTAGAAATCCTATAATATTTACTTCGGAGAAACATGATCAGATGAAAAGTCAACTCCTCAACCAGAAATTTTAGCATTTTCTTTAGGTTCTGGTTTAAACCGATTTTTCTAGCTTCTGCAAGGAGTGCAATCCCGGTTATAGTGAAATTCGAAGATTATGATTCGTCTAATTGCTACTGCTACCACTTGCACTTTATACAATATTTTGTATACCAATGCATTTGAATATCTTATTCAACTTCATGCTCTCTATTAGGGAAAGTCAGAAAACTAGGTTCATGCAATAAAGCTAAACCTGCCGGCATTAGTTTGATCCAACCCAAAACCCAGAATGATTTTGTGATCAATACCTAGTAAATGCAGTTGTGTGCCTTTTGTAACGGATTAGAATTGCAACAAAGCGGCTTAAGTGGCCATAAAAGACCCTTTCCTCATTGTAGCAGTTCGTTTTGCATTATTAAAAGTTGATTTTGCAATTTCACACCTTTTTGTGCATTTTCATCACTTTTTACTATTTTCGGATCCTTCTCCACTTGAAAGAATTAGCTTGGCAGAAAAGGCCACTCTTTTCCCAGGGCTAGTTTTAACACTTTCTTGTGCGTCTTTTACTTTTCTTTGGCAAAAGTCTGAGAATAACAAAGCCATTCGCATCATGCAAAACAAAATATATGTTGCCTCTGTAGTCAATTTTGTTACAGGCAAAAGTAAGTCTTTGATCAATATTTAGTCTGATTTTTCACCGCCCTAAGCAATGTTTATTTAGATTTCAAAATTACTATCTTTTCATACATTTGTGAAGAACCCAATCAATCAATCAGTGAAAAGGACATCACCGAAAAAGCGTGCGAGTTGTTACTCAGCGGGCGCCCACATGGGCGATTTTTTTCGTGAAAATAGATTTCCAATGACATTATTGACATACTTTGCTTATTTTGTTGTAAGGCTTGGTTGGCTCTTGGAGCAAGAAATTGCAAAAAAATGATGTATTGTGCCTTGACATTTTTGATATGTGGTGACTTTCATTTTGCTTTGGCAAGAGGCTTCAATTTTTAAGTTTGACTTCATTGATTATTTTGTAATGATTATCCAAATTATCTGTGTGATTAAGTTTCATAGAAAATACTGAATTTTCAAACAAATAATTAATGTGAGCATCAAAAAGTATGGCATTGTGTAAATTGAAACCACAACCTTTTAAATTGAAACTTTCAAGTTATAGCTCGATTAGAACAATCCACCATGTGCCCAGAAAGGCAGGAATTTACTTCTAGCTATGTAAATGAGGACAGGGTGCTATGTTTTGTATTTGGAGTGGTAAACAACCTCCCCTGCCAGAGAAGCTAGCCATCACATCATCCGTTCAAAGTTCCAGTAGGCAGTGTCGTAGTCCGTATCAGAGTGGTCCTCCGTCTGTGGGTGTGGTTAGCGTCTAAAAGTTTCCTTGAGTAAGGTCGGCGAGGAGATTCGAACCGGGGACCTCTTTCATGCTAGGACACTGCGTTAACCACTGCACCACGTCTCTTCCCTTACTAGTAATCGACGTGCGACCAAAATTAATAGAGCTTCATTATAGCATCCTATCTTTCCAATCTCTGGATCAACAAGGTCTTTTTATTTATGCAATGAGGAATGCTATCTTTACTGTTCATTTTTTGACAGAATGTTTGTACAAACGGTCGCAACAATCAAACTAACACTAGTTAAAATGACTATACCTCTAGAAAGACATGGGTCATCTGGTGTATACTTGTATTGCATGCACATGCGCTCTTTCTCTTTTGCTCTCTCTCTACGACCTGGTTCTCTTGGCTGATTCAGCCGTGGAATTGCAAAATGCTATCAATGCACTCCACTGTTATTGCCAAGAGAACGGCCTTCAAGTCAATAACATCAAGACGAACGCCATGGTTTTCCATAAAGGTCGTCTGCCTCCCACTTCCTTCCATATCCACCATAGTCCGATTGAAATCGTCAATAATTTTAATTATGTCGGTTTCACATTCTCCACTCAACTCTCCTTTACCAACCTTCTTAAATCATCAATAGTAAAAGCCAAGGCCAGGATCGGATACATGTACAATAGACTTCCTATCAAGAATCTCCCCTTTCCAATAGATCTTCAACTCTTCCGGACCTACATCTCTTCAATTTTCCTTTATGGCCTTCACCTTTGGCTTCCCAACTCCGCCCAATCCGCCCTCAAATCCGCCGATGCCACCTTCTCCAAGTTCCTCAAACGATACCTGTGCGTGCCCCAATATGCCAATAGTGCATGGACGCATTTTCTATGCGAAACCGAGCCTCTCACCATCGGGTTGGCAAGAGTAGTGTCCAACAGTGTTGGGAACCTGACCTTTCCGGAGGTGATGTCCGGACACAAGTTGTCCTTCCCGGTCAAGGACTTAATAACACCTTATTGTCCTTGGCCCGACATCCCTTCGGAGTATTGGCGCTCACGTACCTTTGTCCGGCTCCCGACCCAATGCCATCAACGACGGGAGCTGACAAAAGATCTGTCCAATCTGACCCACCCACTCTACTGCAATAACCAAGATTTTCATCATTTACCTCTCCCCACCTGTTTATGTACTATCTGCAATTTCCCTCTTCACTTTTTTCATATGCACTGAACCAATACTAGTCAAACTCACTGTGATACCACACTCTAGTCAACTATTTTATCAGTCTTGACCATTTTATTCTTTTATTAATCGATTTTTGTATATGATATTTATACATACAGTTTTATACATTTTACAATCTGACATGACCAAGAGTCGCAATAAAGTTAAAGTTATATCACTCTGCCTCTCTCACTCCTAATCTTGATCCTGAATAAAATGGACGTGGAGATATAACTCTTCGAGTATATTGGATTAGGGGGGTGTCCTTATTTTTTTATTAATCCTCTTGCTCGAAGATCCAAGCTTGACAAGGAACTAAGAAAGATTTGTATGTTTGTAAATAACTTTGAAGTTTTTTGGGGTGACAAAAATCACACGCACCCCTTTTTCTGATTCAAGGTGCCCTTGATAAAGTTCATTATTTCTGTTGATGAGCATTTAATAATGATGAGGTAATCAAGAAATAAACCAAGAAATATTTAATGCAACAATGTATTTGAATTTTGAAACCAAAAAAAAATATTGCGACACTTTTCTCATTGGATCATTGTTATTTTCACAAATATTGATAAATGACTAGCACATTAGTTGTTCTAATCTCTAAACACTCTAACTTTAAGCTAAAGCGAAAGATGCCCTTAGGTCTTCAAGATGTAGCTCAACCAACATCCATTATGTCGCATGCCAAAACTAACCTGTCGTCTGTTGCGTAAGGCTTTGAAATAGTTATAAAGCTGCTCTCGAGAAGGTGATGATAAATGTCGCGATCAAGTGTAATATTGCAATCTTGTTTCACCCATCTTTCTCTAATAACCATCTTACCAATCATTGCCAACCTTCCTTTCAGCAATTCTTAGCAATGGTTCTCCAAAGATCTATTTGCAGCCATTCATTAATCTAACATAGAGCCAAGACATCCGTTGAGTTATGGGAAGTTTTAAAGCAAGGGTGGGCATTGATGGTGATGGAGTCAAGAGGTTTGATCCCCCAATGAATGTTAGTAGGCAAAGCAAGACAATCTTGGAATAGAAGCCAAATGGTATCTATCACTGGTATGGATAAGTATCAGGAATTGTGCCTAAGATAAATGTCTGAATCTGCCTCTAATGCGATATGTGTTTGAGACTTTGGCAAAACAAAGATTGGGCAATCTCGACTTATCAACTTTTCACAATTTTTCCAGAGAGTGCCAATTTATAGTAGAAAATAATATGTTGTTCTAAGAAAAGTTGAAAAAAAGGATTTGCCATTCAAGATAGAACAATTTAAAAAATCCTTGGCGTTTGAATATTGAAGAGATGAAAAAGAGGGGTCTTCGAGCACTCACAAACAAACCAGTACCAGTGCTATTAGGGGCCCTTATATCCAACGTCAGACAGCCCAAACGAAATGGGGAAGAGGTACGGTAGATTGCAAAATAAATTGCCTGTTACAGATCAGTGTTACAGCACAATTTCTTTTTATTATGTTATGTGACCTGGGTTACTAATCATACATAACAATTTGATAGAATTAGCCAAAAACAACATAAACGCATTATAATGCAATAAAGAGGAACCTGCCCAATCGGCCTCATACTTGGGGGAGGCCACCTCATAAAGCGCCCTCTGAAGTGCAGAGCATAAACCATATTTCGTGTAACATAGGAAGCGAATGAATTGGATATCTTATTCAAATAACGGTTGACGTTGAAATGCATAACTGTGTTCAGAGAAGAAATATCCTCTCTGATTCAGTTGTCAAAAATGGCTTCATTAAGTATATGTTGGTATTAACTGACAAGACAAGACAGAGTTTTTTTTTTAATCATTGGCGTTGAATCCTGAGGATTATTTTAAGTAAAGATAAGCCATTTCTTAGGAATTGTCATGGATGAATTTACCCTAACGATAATTTTTGTTTCCGTCTCAAATGACTTTTTAAATCGATTATACAATGTTGCTCTGTTGGATCATTGCCATATTTCTTGAATGAAATACAAATCAAACACGAAATACTGAACAATAGGCAACATTTGGTATCACCTGTTCTTGAATTCATGTGTGAAAAAACGACGACAAGCCTCGTCAAATCCATGGGTCTCATCCAGATGTTGTTGACCATCTCAAAATTGCACCCACCTAAGATTCGTCACGCCAGGAAAGCAAATTGTCACTGCTTAAAACGCTCCATCAATTCTTCAGCAGGGTAGGCAAAATCAAGTCAAAGGCCCATCTTTCATGAAAGATGCGTGCTCTCGTTTTTTTGTGACTTTCTTTATTGAATAACCTCAATACTAATTTCCACTTATATTTTCTAGTTGGGATGATTAAGATAATATTCAGTTGCTTGTGGATACACATTTTGCAGTCTTGTTTGGTTATCCTTTGCATACTAATCCTAAAAAAACCATTCCTAGTTCTTGGGCCATATTGCACGTGCCTCTGTTGGGATTTCTGCGGGTCTTTGCCTGATTGATGTTGTTGAGGGTTCATTTTCAGGTTGGTGGCATTTCATGGACATATGGTTCACTCTGCCTGTCTCCTGGAAACGCTTGATTGTCAATCCCAGTAGATTTGAATCTGAAAATTTGGTGAACAAAAAATGCTGAATCTAGTCACCTGGGTACATAATTTAAGAATCAAAATTGGCAGAAGCATCTGAACTGCGTAATTTGAACTTAAGACAAAGTCCTATAGTGTGTGGTTTACCAAATGTTCAAGATAATGCATTGATCTTTATGGATTTTCTAATGATTTTATTTCGAATACCAAAAAGTGGGTTGCATGGCGTACCAACCCTGGTCTTCAAGAACTCTCCTTTCAATGAAGAGTGCCTTGGCGTGTCCACCATTGGGCAGTACTGGTATGCTCAAGTATGATGGTTTGATAGATCATTGATCCGAGAGTTCCGTCGTCAATGTAACTTTTAGTTTGATTTTGTTCTCGCAATATGAACATGGTACATTAACTATCAGGTATGATTTGGACTTGAACGAAATGTATTTCGTATTTCTGCATGCCTTTTAGAATTGGATGTCCATCGTTTTGGTGCTTTGGTGTTTGGCCAGTGCGTCGGCTCGACAACCCAAGATTTGTGAGTTTTCTATTTGTTTGTTACATTTCGAGTATGAGATTTTCGAACTAACCTAGTGCTTGACATTTTTAGTGAGCATTTTCAGCGTGGTCAGGTAAGATTCGTTTTCGTATTTTCTGCCTAGATTAGTGCTGGCGCGAGTCCGGCAAAAGTCGAACTCAAACGAGTCGTTTGATCTTTTTACTTTTTGTTCGACTTGAGTTTTTTATTAGAGTCAGGTCAAGCAAGAAGACTCAAATTCTTATTTTGACTTGTCGGGACTCGAGTCCTGTGTAAATAACTCAAGTTCGGCCAAATCCTCCAAAATCGAGTATAACACTCGAGTGTACTCGGACTCGAGTCTGGACTCGTCCCATCTCTAGACCTTAGACTTCATGCTCCAAACGCTTTCAACGCTAAAATTTGCCCAGCCGCAAAAAATAAGCAGAAAAGCGACTTATTACACGTACTCGCATGCTACAAGCTAACCTTGTTCCGCGATCTTAATTCCACTTTTTAAACTCATTTATTATCCTGAAGGATTTCAATCCACGCATTGGCTCAATATCTTCTTGGACCAAAATTAGATGCAACTTAAACAGAAGTGCTTGATTATTGCAATATATTTTATTACCAAGCAACAGTGCATCGAATCACAAATGAAATAAAATTGAGCTTGAAAGTAACACCCCCATAACTTACCAAGTCTGCAATCTTGACTGGATGAATTATCCTGAACAAATTTAAGGAACATGATTAGTTAAGGAAACATCAAAGTTAAGGGAATTTTGGAAACGGTCAGTTTCCCCTGAGGTAATAATGAAATGTTTTGTTGTGGTTGGGCGACGATATGTAATTTATATGCTTTGTTTCAGGTTCAATAACTCGCCTTGTTTTGGAACAAACAACCGAAATGGAACTTGCTACACTGCGTGAGTAATTTTTTTGAATTTTTCAAAAGGTAAAAGATTACTAAAACCCTACATAGATTGGCGATTGATCAACTGAAATGATTTTTGTCATTAATTATCATTCAAGTTATGTAACAGATTAGGTTGGGCAGATAATCGTTCAAATTTCTTTTGAGATAATCCAAAGAAAGATCGAATAATATTTTCATCTGAGCTTTAACGAACCTCAGTCAAATATCATATGATTTTAGTCCATGTAAAATGTATCTTATGGTTGCTTATGTATTCCATTGTGCACCAAACTCTTCAGACAGAACATGATTCATAGAGGAAGAAGCTAATCCAACGATTCGCTTACACTTGTTTACAAATTGTTATGTGAATGCCCCATTTTGTTCGTTTGTAGATCGCAATGCCTGATTCGTTCGAAGCAAATCCACTTTGAGTTAGATATCGGATATTTTCCAAAGTTACCCAAATGACATGAGCAATACTCGTTTCGGTATAAAAAAAGGTAGCCTTATCCCACAAAAGGCATATCTTTACCTGATTATGAATGTTATCCAGAACGTTCCATTTTAGTACTATTAGTTCAATTGCTAAGCAATGAAGTGAATGAGGTTACCTACTGTCTTTACAATGTTAAAAATGGTAAACAGTTTGGTCATTCAATGTATTCCAATTTGCGAATTCATTTGAAAAATACGCACAGATATGTTAGAGGTAAATAAAGGAAAAGGAAACCATTGACCTTTAATTGTGTTCTGCTTGTCTGATAGTTTTTGTGAAATACAACCAAAATGGATCCCCAGCCCCGAAAATATGATGGTTTTTCTTCTTTTTAGCGACGAATGCGCTTCTAGAGGAGGCGCTGCAGCCGGCTCGTGCGCCCAAAGCTATGGCGTGTGTTGTACATGTGAGCCCATGTGGCTGGATTTGAAAAGAACATTCTAATACAAACGCAACTTATGTGTTTTAGTCTCGGTTGGTTGCGGAGGAACATCTAACGAGAATTGCACTTATTTTGAATCAAGTGGAATCAGTTCAGGCGCTTGCCGGGTGAAGATTTGTCGTTGTAATGACAACATTTGTCAGGTGAATTAAGTTTTCATAACACATTTTACGAACAAGGTCCTAAGAAAAAGGTCTTGATTTCAGTTGCGGTTGGACTTTTCCAACTTCGTCATTACCGGCCCCTCTACCCAAACTGTGGGCACGGGTATGACAATAGGGGGAGTGTTGGCTCCTGGGGCTACTTTGGTTGTTACACCTGCAACTCAGTGTTTGACTGATTCATTTTCCGTCACAAATCCCGGAGGACAATCCCCACCCACCATTTGTGGATCCAATAGTGGCGAGCATAGTGAGTGGCAATGCCTGCATAATGATTAGTTTGAAAAGGTATAACCAATGTCTTTTTCAGTGTATGTGGATGCTTCCAGCTCTTGCAATGAATTAGCATTCCAGTTGGGAAGTTCCACCATTGATGCTAGCTCTGTTTCACGGGGATGGTCAATAAAGGTTTGTGCTCCCCTTTTTGTAAAAAAAAAAACCTGTCGGAACCACCAAAACATTCTCGCACAACCTTCAATTAAGTTTCCGTATTGCTTCAACAAATGTATGTTGAGTGTTTCTTGCATCTTTAATTCAACTCTATTTTCAGGTAACACAATACGCCTGTGACTACAACAATTTGGCGCCAAAGGGATGCACCCAATACTTTTTTGGGACCACAACGGACACTGTTCAGACGTTCAACTTTGATAGTGGTGTTCATCTAGCCAATCAGAACCAAAACATTTGCGTCAGGTGAGAAATCCAGCTAAAATGCCTGTGTTCATTCAAGTTAGAAATTGCTGTCGCAACCAAGCTGCCATGTGCAGGCAGAATGCAATTCAGTACTGCTGGGGTTGGTCCCTCATTGTTTTTTTGGGGGGTCAGAAAGTGCTACTAGATCTACCCCTCCAAGAAACAATCTGGGACCAATTTCAGCAGTGCTGAATTGGAAGTTTGTTCGCAGGCAAATTGGTTATATCAGTCCTCGAAACCCTACGATGATAGTTGCAAAACATACCCCTCATTATTCTGGGGTTTGAAAGCAATTTCCGAAAGGATGATTATATCTGGTCACTCAAATGTTGCTTTCTCTCAAAAAATTACTTTGTTTCACGTGTTCTCCGTTTAATTTCATGTTTGCTTAAACATACATTTTCCAGGCAAGAAGCTGGGAATTGTCGTATTTGTTGGACCGCTGTTAATGACGACGACTTCGTGCTCTCAGGCCCCACTTCTTTAATGTCGGGATTTACTAAGGTAAGAACTTTCGGATCAAAAATGAAACCATTTTAAATGGATAAAGTTATTTGGAATTGGATGTAACCAAACGCTGTGGTCTAGCTTGGGTCGTTAGCATTTGTTTGGGTCGAGTTTACACAAAAGACATGATTTCTTGTGAGCATGACCAGTTCGAGGGCTAAAGATAATTTTCAATATCATTCGTTTTAATCGCTCTTACTATAAAAGAATAATGGCACAAAATCTGGGACATCATGTTTGTTTCAGTAAAATCTAAAAATAAAGCAATTAAAAAGCACCAATTTGCAAAAAAGCCGTTCAAAGTAATAGCTTTATGGGACCTTCCTTTTTCAAGTATTCTTCCTTTAAAACCAAAGCACATTCATCTCCAATGCGCCAAAGCAAGCATCAATGTGAGAAACGGAAAAGGCATGTATCAATTCACAGGATTTTAGTGAAGTCCTTAAAATACTCATTATCAGGGCTACTGCACTACATTTTTTCTTGAACTTTCTTCTCTTCACATGCCCTACAGGTATATTTTAACCTATGAAGGCGGGGTTTTATGGCCACAATTGCGAGTGAGTTTCGGATTCTTTTAGACCTGAGGTCGTCAGCCCACGAGGCATCAAGAAAATCGAAACGATTGATGTCAGATGGTGGTGGGTATGAAACCCCGCCTTGGTGATGAACATTATTTTTTGAATATTTTTTTTGGTTTGGGTGTTTTACGGGCTTTTCTAAACGTTTCAGGGAATGTAATCCCCAGTACTATTATAATGAAAGGATATAATTTGTCTATTTATCGCCTTTCAATCTTCGTATGATATTTGGTCTAACAACGACTTTGAGTTGGCAGAACGACCTATTCCTTGAATGTAGGGTTGATCTGGAATGCTATCTAAAAATTTGTCCAAGTCTGACTTGAAAGATGCTACCGGATCAACAAGGCCTACGTGTATTTCCTGCGAATATTAGAGGGAAGCAAATTAAGCAATGAAGGAGCCCAAGAAAGAAGAGAAGTGGACTTCATTGTTTTAACTAGCCTGAATTTTCGAGGACTTGAAGGTGCTCTCAAAACGCACATTAAGCCTCTACGGTCACTATAATTGACCCTAAATCCTGTTCGAATAACTGTCGTAATACGTGCATATTCAAGATGTGTCTGGACAATCGACTTGTACAGAGTTAGCATCGTTATGCTATCTCTGGACTTAAACGTGCGATATGTCCAACCACACATTTGAAAAGCCTTACCCACCTTCAACTGGATATGCTCATCGAACTTTCCATTATTTTGAAGGACTACACCTAGATCTTTCATAGATGAGACCTGTTCAATATCTTTACCTCCATTATCTACGAGTGGAGTATTTAAAGGAGTTGACCCAAATGTCATTGAGCGGAATTTCATTCCGTTCAGGGCCATATTACTCTCAGTTACCCAAGAGTAGATTCGATTTAAGTCCTTTGCAAGGCTACTGGAATCTTGGCCATTCCTACCAGAAACTAACTTTGTATCGTCAGCATAAGAAGAGAGACTGGCAGTGATACTAAGCTTTTGAAGCGGGGCAACGAATATTATAAACAAGAGGGGCCCTAAGATCGAACCCTGGGGAACACCTGACTTGACATCATGTATGTCACTAAGGGATCCCTCAACCTTAACCAATTGCTTCCTACCAGAAATGAAACTTTTTAACTAATTGAGAACCTTGCCTTGGATCCCAATCTCATGGAGTCTGTTAACTAAATGAGTATGATATACCTTGTCAAAGGCCTTGGCAAAGTCGAGATAGACTACATCAACTGATTCATGACTCTCTAGTCCCTCAATAACCCGCTCAATATGTTCAATCAGTTGGGTAACCGTGCTAAAATGTGCTCGGAACCCATGCTGGCTAGGAG